>NC_092791.1:31561766-31828649 GCF_047496795.1 Chiloscyllium punctatum | reverse complement strand
GTCAGAGAGCGAGAGCGAGAGCGCGAGTCCGAGAGCGCGAGTCAGAGAGCGAGAGCGAGAGCGCGGGTCAGAGAGCGAGAGCGCGAGTCCGAGAGCGAGAGCGAGAGCGCGAGTCCGAGAGCGAGAGCGAGAGCGCGAGTCAGAGAGCGAGAGCGAGAGCGCGAGTCAGAGAGCGAGAGCGGAGAGCGCGAGTCAGAGAGCGAGAGCGAGAGCGCGAGTCAGAGAGCGAGAGCGAGAGCGCGAGTCAGAGAGCGAGAGCGCGAGTCAGAGAGCGAGAGCGAGAGCGCGAGTCAGAGAGCGAGAGCGAGAGCGCGAGTCAGAGAGCGAGAGCGCGAGTCAGAGAGCGAGAGCGCGAGTCAGAGAGCGAGAGCGCGAGTCAGAGAGCGAGAGCGCGAGTCAGAGAGCGAGAGCGCGAGTCAGAGAGCGAGAGCGCGAGTCAGAGAGCGAGAGCGCGAGTCAGAGAGCGAGAGCGCGAGTCAGAGAGCGAGAGCGCGAGTCAGAGAGCGAGAGCGCGAGTCAGAGAGCGAGAGCGCGAGTCAGAGAGCGAGAGCGCGAGTCAGAGAGCGAGAGCGCGAGTCAGAGAGCGAGAGCGCGAGTCAGAGAGCGAGAGCGCGAGTCAGAGAGCGAGAGCGCGAGTCAGAGAGAGCGAGAGCGCGAGTCAGAGAGCGAGAGCGCGAGTCAGAGAGCGAGAGCGCGAGTCAGAGAGAGCGAGAGCGCGAGTCAGAGAGCGAGAGCGCGAGTCCGAGAGCGCGAGTCAGAGAGCGAGAGCGAGAGCGCGGGTCAGAGAGCGAGAGCGCGAGTCAGAGAGCGAGAGCGGGAGCGCGAGTCAGAGAGCGAGAGCGAGAGCGCGAGTCAGAGAGCGAGAGCGAGAGCGCGAGTCAGAGAGCGAGAGCGAGAGCGCGAGTCAGAGAGCGAGAGCGAGAGCGCGAGTCAGAGAGCGAGAGCGCGAGTCCGAGAGCGCGAGTCAGAGAGCGAGAGCGAGAGCGCGAGTCAGAGAGCGAGAGCGAGAGCGCGAGTCAGAGAGCGAGAGCGGGAGCGCGAGTCAGAGAGCGAGAGCGGGAGCGCGAGTCAGAGAGCGAGAGCGGAGAGCGCGAGTCAGAGAGCGAGAGCGGGAGCGCGAGTCAGAGAGCGAGAGCGAGAGCGCGAGTCAGAGAGCGAGAGCGAGAGCGCGAGTCAGAGAGCGAGAGCGAGAGCGCGAGTCAGAGAGCGAGAGCGAGAGCGCGAGTCAGAGAGCGAGAGCGAGAGCGCGAGTCAGAGAGCGAGAGCGAGAGCGCGAGTCAGAGAGCGAGAGCGAGAGCGCGAGTCAGAGAGCGAGAGCGCGAGCGCGAGACAGAGAGCGCGAGCGAGACAGAGAGCGCGAGCGAGACAGAGAGCGCGAGCGAGACAGAGAGCGCGAGCGAGACAGAGAGCGCGAGCGAGACAGAGAGCGCGAGCGAGACAGAGAGCGCGAGCGAGACAGAGAGCGCGAGCGAGACAGAGAGCGCGAGCGAGACAGAGAGCGCGAGCGAGACAGAGAGCGCGAGCGAGACAGAGAGCGCGAGCGAGACAGAGAGCGCGAGCGAGACAGAGAGCGCGAGCGAGACAGAGAGCGCGAGCGAGACAGAGAGCGCGAGCGAGACAGAGAGCGCGAGCGAGACAGAGAGCGCGAGCGAGACAGAGAGCGCGAGCGAGACAGAGAGCGCGAGCGAGACAGAGAGCGCGAGCGAGACAGAGAGCGCGAGCGAGACAGAGAGCGCGAGCGAGACAGAGAGCGCGAGCGAGACAGAGAGCGCGAGCGAGACAGAGAGCGCGAGCGAGACAGAGAGCGCGAGCGAGACAGAGAGCGCGAGCGAGACAGAGAGCGCGAGCGAGACAGAGAGCGCGAGCGAGACAGAGAGCGCGAGCGAGACAGAGAGCGCGAGCGAGACAGAGAGCGCGAGCGAGACAGAGAGCGCGAGCGAGACAGAGAGCGCGAGCGAGACAGAGAGCGCGAGCGAGACAGAGAGCGCGAGCGAGACAGAGAGCGCGAGCGAGACAGAGAGCGCGAGCGAGACAGAGAGCGCGAGCGAGACAGAGAGCGCGAGCGAGACAGAGAGCGCGAGCGAGACAGAGAGCGCGAGCGAGAGCGCGAGTCAGAGAGCGCGAGCGAGAGCGCGAGTCAGAGAGCGCGAGCGAGAGCGCGAGTCAGAGAGCGCGAGCGAGAGCGCGAGTCAGAGAGCGCGAGCGAGAGCGCGAGTCAGAGAGCGAGAGCGCGAGTCAGAGAGCGAGAGCGCGAGTCAGAGAGCGAGAGCGCGAGTCAGAGAGCGAGAGCGCGAGTCAGAGAGCCAGAGCGCGAGTCAGAGAGCCAGAGCGCGAGTCAGAGAGCCAGAGCGCGAGTCAGAGAGCGCGAGTCAGAGAGCGAGAGCGCGAGTCAGAGAGAGCGAGAGCGCGAGTCAGAGAGAGCGAGAGCGCGAGTCAGAGAGAGCGAGTGCGCGAGTCAGAGAGAGCGAGTGCGCGAGTCAGAGAGAGCGAGAGCGCGAGTCAGAGAGAGCGAGAGCGCGAGTCAGAGAGAGCGAGAGCGCGAGTCAGAGAGAGCGAGAGCGCGAGTCAGAGAGAGCGAGAGCGCGAGTCAGAGAGAGCGAGAGCGCGAGTCAGAGAGAGCGAGAGCGCGAGTCAGAGAGAGCGAGAGCGCGAGTCAGAGAGAGCGAGAGCGCGAGTCAGAGAGAGCGAGAGCGCGAGTCAGAGAGAGCGAGAGCGCGAGTCAGAGAGAGCGAGAGCGCGAGTCAGAGAGAGCGAGAGCGCGAGTCAGAGAGAGCGAGAGCGCGAGTCAGAGAGAGCGAGAGCGCGAGTCAGAGAGAGCGAGAGCGCGAGTCAGAGAGAGCGAGAGCGCGAGTCAGAGAGAGCGAGAGCGCGAGTCAGAGAGAGCGAGAGCGCGAGTCAGAGAGAGCGAGAGCGCGCGAGTCAGAGAGAGCGAGAGCGCGCGAGTCAGAGAGAGCGAGAGCGCGCGAGTCAGAGAGAGCGAGAGCGCGCGAGTCAGAGAGAGCGAGAGCGCGCGAGTCAGAGAGAGCGAGAGCGCGCGAGTCAGAGAGAGCGAGAGCGCGCGAGTCAGAGAGAGCGAGAGCGCGCGAGTCAGAGAGAGCGAGAGCGCGCGAGTCAGAGAGAGCGAGAGCGCGCGAGTCAGAGAGAGCGAGAGCGCGCGAGTCAGAGAGAGCGAGAGCGCGCGAGTCAGAGAGAGCGAGAGCGCGCGAGTCAGAGAGAGCGAGAGCGCGCGAGTCAGAGAGAGCGAGAGCGCGCGAGTCAGAGAGAGCGAGAGCGCGCGAGTCAGAGAGAGCGAGAGCGCGCGAGTCAGAGAGAGCGAGAGCGCGCGAGTCAGAGAGAGCGAGAGCGCGCGAGTCAGAGAGAGCGAGAGCGCGCGAGTCAGAGAGAGCGAGAGCGCGCGAGTCAGAGAGAGCGAGAGCGCGCGAGTCAGAGAGAGCGAGAGCGCGCGAGTCAGAGAGAGCGAGAGCGCGCGAGTCAGAGAGAGCGAGAGCGCGCGAGTCAGAGAGAGCGAGAGCGCGCGAGTCAGAGAGAGCGAGAGCGCGCGAGTCAGAGAGAGCGAGAGCGCGCGAGTCAGAGAGAGCGAGAGCGCGCGAGTCAGAGAGAGCGAGAGCGCGCGAGTCAGAGAGAGCGAGAGCGCGCGAGTCAGAGAGAGCGAGAGCGCGCGAGTCAGAGAGAGCGAGAGCGCGCGAGTCAGAGAGAGCGAGAGCGCGCGAGTCAGAGAGAGCGAGAGCGCGCGAGTCAGAGAGAGCGAGAGCGCGCGAGTCAGAGAGAGCGAGAGCGCGCGAGTCAGAGAGAGCGAGAGCGCGCGAGTCAGAGAGAGCGAGAGCGCGCGAGTCAGAGAGAGCGAGAGCGCGCGAGTCAGAGAGAGCGAGAGCGCGCGAGTCAGAGAGAGCGAGAGCGCGCGAGTCAGAGAGAGCGAGAGCGCGCGAGTCAGAGAGAGCGAGAGCGCGCGAGTCAGAGAGAGCGAGAGCGCGCGAGTCAGAGAGAGCGAGAGCGCGCGAGTCAGAGAGAGCGAGAGCGCGCGAGTCAGAGAGAGCGAGAGCGCGCGAGTCAGAGAGAGCGAGAGCGCGCGAGTCAGAGAGAGCGAGAGCGCGCGAGTCAGAGAGAGCGAGAGCGCGCGAGTCAGAGAGAGCGAGAGCGCGCGAGTCAGAGAGAGCGAGAGCGCGCGAGTCAGAGAGCGAGAGCGCGCGAGTCAGAGAGCGAGAGCGCGCGAGTCAGAGAGCGAGAGCGCGCGAGTCAGAGAGCGAGAGCGCGCGAGTCAGAGAGCGAGAGCGCGCGAGTCAGAGAGCGAGAGCGCGCGAGTCAGAGAGCGAGAGCGCGCGAGTCAGAGAGCGAGAGCGCGCGAGTCAGAGAGCGAGAGCGCGCGAGTCAGAGAGCGAGAGCGCGCGAGTCAGAGAGCGAGAGCGCGCGAGTCAGAGAGCGAGAGCGCGCGAGTCAGAGAGCGAGAGCGCGCGAGTCAGAGAGCGAGAGCGCGCGAGTCAGAGAGCGAGAGCGCGCGAGTCAGAGAGCGAGAGCGCGCGAGTCAGAGAGCGAGAGCGCGCGAGTCAGAGAGCGAGAGCGCGCGAGTCAGAGAGCGAGAGCGCGCGAGTCAGAGAGCGAGAGCGCGCGAGTCAGAGAGCGAGAGCGCGCGAGTCAGAGAGCGCGAGCGCGCGAGTCAGAGACCGCGAGCGCGCGAGTCAGAGACCGCGAGCGCGCGAGTCAGAGACCGCGAGCGCGCGAGTCAGAGACCGCGAGCGCGCGAGTCAGAGACCGCGAGCGCGCGAGTCAGAGACCGCGAGCGCGCGAGTCAGAGCGCGCGAGTCAGAGCGCGCGAGTCAGAGGGCGAGAGCGCGAGTGAGAGAGCGCGAGTGAGAGAGCGCGAGTGAGAGAGCGCGAGTGAGAGAGCGCGAGTGAGAGAGCGCGAGTGAGAGAGCGCGAGTGAGAGAGCGCGAGTGAGAGAGCGCGAGTGAGAGAGCGCGAGTGAGAGAGCGCGAGAGCGAGAGCGAGTCAGAGCGCGCGAGAGCGCGAGCGAGAGCGCGAGCCAGAGAGCGCGAGCCAGAGAGCGCGAGCCAGAGAGCGCGAGCCAGAGAGCGCGAGCCAGAGAGCGCGAGCCAGAGAGCGCGAGCCAGAGAGCGCGAGCCAGAGAGCGCGAGCCAGAGAGCGCGAGCGCGAGAGCGAGCCAGAGAGCGCGAGCGCGAGAGCGAGTCAGAGAGCGCGAGCGCGAGAGCGAGTCAGAGAGCGCGAGCGCGAGAGCGAGTCAGAGAGCGCGAGCGCGAGAGCGAGCGCGAGTCAGAGAGCGCGAGCGCGAGAGCGAGTCAGAGAGCGCGAGCGCGAGAGCGAGTCAGAGAGCGCGAGCGCGAGAGCGAGTCAGAGAGCGCGAGCGCGAGAGCGAGTCAGAGAGCGCGAGCGCGAGAGCGAGTCAGAGAGCGCGAGCGCGAGAGCGAGTCAGAGAGCGCGAGCGCGAGTCAGAGAGCGCGAGCGAGAGAGCGAGTCAGAGAGCGCGAGCGAGAGAGCGAGTCAGAGAGCGCGAGCGAGAGAGCGAGTCAGAGAGCGCGAGCGAGAGAGCGAGTCAGAGAGCGCGAGCGAGAGAGCGAGTCAGAGAGCGCGAGCGAGAGAGCGAGTCAGAGAGCGCGAGCGAGAGAGCGAGTCAGAGAGCGCGAGCGAGTCAGAGAGCGCGAGCGAGTCAGAGAGCGCGAGCGAGTCAGAGAGCGCGAGCGAGTCAGAGAGCGCGAGCGAGTCAGAGAGCGCGAGCGAGTCAGAGAGCGCGAGCGAGTCAGAGAGCGCGAGCGCGAGAGCGAGTCAGAGAGGTTGGGTATTGTTTTGGGCATGGGTTAGGTATTGATTAGTGGAGAGAAGAAGTGGGATACTTTATCACGAATTTGAAGTTGAAAATGTCCCGATACAGATTGCGCTCATCCTTTGTAATCAATGTAAATCTGGTCTCAAACGAAAGGAGAAAACCCAAATCAACTCAACTGTTAATCCAGCTTGGAGACTCCATTTCTATAGGAATGCGGAGAGTAGTATACTACATTCAACAGATGGTATTATGCAACAAGATAAACGGGGAGGGTTTAAATCTCGTGTGGAATGACTTAGGACAATATGAAATCCAATTTGTTTTTTGAAATAATAAGTGACTTCAGTTCCCAGTGTTTTATGATTTTGAGTGGAGGGAGACTGATTTATGCGGCTTGCAATATGCATAATTTATTAGTGATCAGATGGATGAATGTTCATATCTATGATTGTGCTTGAGCCAAGTTGTTGCCATTGTCTGTTGATGACCAACGCTTACTGCAATTTGCCTAATGCCCCGTCATCAGGGTTTTTGTCTCGAAGTGTTTGAAAAACAGGAGAATGCAATAATTTCACAGAGTTACATGCACTCATGTTTATAAATGAAGACTTTTGCAGCTTGCAATGTTTAACAAAGACAATGTTTTTTAATTATTTAATCAAGTCTCACTTGGTTGTACAGTACCTGCATAAAGTTCCACTAAGATTAGCTCCAGCCTGCAGCAGTGACTTACACTCCTTGTTATCTCAGCATCTTATTCCTGATGCAACTGTACATTCTAGCTGTTTTAATTAAATAAGTCATCTAATTTCTGACACCTTGCAACATCCATTACTGCAAACTGATACACAATAGGGAAATAAAGCACATTTCAGTTTAAAAAGTATCCTAGAAAAAAAATCTACTTGATACACATTTAAAATATTCTTGGTAAAAAAAAAAGCATGGTGTTATCAGACAATTCCAAAACGTTCTGCTCTTTTCCTCTTCTTTGCCTAAAAAAGAAGGTATCAATATCAGAAAGTCTATTAATTTACAATTCATTTCTTATAGTATAAACTGATCCTAGTCATCTTAATGAATTCAGCAATGATTATATCACGAGAGTTCGCAGAACAATGATTCATCACCCACATCCACCATGAGAACCATAATTCTATTGATGATGGAATCGATCATATATACTATATAAAATGATTATATAGCATATTCAATACCATATCCATATTGCCACTCAACCACAAGGCAATTACATCAAATTTTGATTCATTAGTTTGGAGTCCACAGGGAACAGGAGACAGCAGATTTGTATCTTCACTCCATCCAACTGCTGGAGTTGGTGACCTTTCATTACTCCTCCCCACCCCCACCCGACAGACACACAAGTCTTATCAACCCTAGATTTAAAATGATTAGATTTGCAATTGCTAAAAGCAACAAAATAAAACATTTACGCATATTAATCATTACTAAAACCAGTCATGTAAAAACCTAGAGATCAGAGCTGGCGTGTTTCCATGGTGTTGGCTAATTATGTTGAGTTTGATTACCTCAACATCATCCCCGCCTCCCGCTGAACTGGTCACAATTCCAAATCGCTCCTTTCTCTTTTTCATTTTTTCATCATCTTCAGTCTACAAGCAAATATAAACACACATTAAAATCAAAACAGATATCAGAACTAATTCAAGACAGAAATGTCCATCGCAATTCGTAAATACAATATGATATGGGACAAAGCCACAAATACGTATATAAAGAAATGAACATTTGTGCACGATTCCAGACGGCTGCAATTGCACAGCAGCCAAACATCATTAAAAAATTACAATGAACTGAGAAAACAACTTCTCATCATGTCCCAGCAGTTAACATACTGCACAAAATTATAATACCCACTGAAAGCTCTGGGTAACAAAAGGGTTACAAAGAACACAATCGGTATTTTTTGGGTAAACTGAGTAAACCATAACAACAATAAACAGCAAAAGTGTACCAAGAATTCAGGCAATTTATAGAGAGAGAAAAAAAAAGAGTACTCTGTCCCAGCATAGCCAGGAAAAGAAAACAGGTAGCATTAGAATTCAAGTCATTGTTTGACCTCAAATCTCTAAATACTCCTTAAACATTTATTGGCATGTGCAGCTTTGGTGCCATTACCAAAGAAAGGAAAAGAACTACCGGATATTCAACCACACAGCTCTCGGCATTTTGGAAATGACACTTATCTGAGCGTTGTGAAACATTAAGTGGTAAACATTCAATGCACTATGCTAAATCAATTAAAGCAATTTGCTGGCATTCAGTGAGGTTCTGCCCTGTTAATAAAAGACCTCGAGTTGAGAGAACAGCCATGACTTGGTTGTATAGCACTTTGAAGAGAAACAAGAGGCTTTTATTGCTGACAATTGATTTGGTGTTGAACTAAGCAGCAGTATACAAGAGGTTGACTCATTGGATTAGAATCAGTTTCCCCATAGAGTTTGGTTAAAGCAGTATTTCAATTTCATTTCAGAGCACATGGGAGGACAAAAAAAGTTGTTCCTTTATCAAATCAGGAATGTGCTAGGAACACACCATGTCTGACAGCATCTGTGGAAAGAAAAACAATTCATGTTTCAAGTTGAACATGGTGCCTTCAGAAAATATTCAGTTGTATGTGAATTGAAACAATTCACAATTCTCTCTTCACAGACGCTTTTATCTTCCAAGTTTTCCTTTGTGTTTTTTCCAACATTGGGCTGCACGCTTCATTTAAAACATGTACTGCTATCATCCCTCTTGGTCTATCCACTGACATAGATTGGTCACTGCTTCTTTGATGCTCATTGTCATATAATCAACAATTTTCCAAACAAAATATTGAGAAGACCAAAGCCATCATTTTTGATACCTCCCAACAACTCCATCCCCTCCCTGGTCACTGTCTGAGCCTGTACGAGCATGCTGTCTAATCAGATTCAGATGAGCTTTGACCTCAAATCTACTTCACCACCAAGTCTACCTATTTCCACCTCTGCAGCACTGCCTGTCTTCACCCATGCTTTAGCTCACTTGCAAACCTTATCCATGCTTTTGATATCTCTAGACTCGATTATTCCATGTTTTATGGTAGGTGAAAGACTGGCCAAAAAAACATGTCCTCACCCAAACCTCCTGCTACCCATATGCTAACTGACCCAAGTACCATCCACCACTCCGCTCACTAACTTCAATTGGTTCCTTATTCAAAACCAAGGCACTGTAACCAAACCAAATTCCCATATGTATGTCCCAAACTAACTCTGCCCTCCATCAAATTTGGCTTTTTGCCCATTCAATTGCTCCACCATTGGCAGATACCCTCAAGCTCTGGGATTCTGTACCAAACCCCTCTACCGCTTTTTTTCCTTCCTAAGCCACCTTAGAACTTATCAGTTTAGCGAAACATTTGATTACCTATCATAATACCTCTGTGTGGTTTGGTAACAATTTTGTTCAATACACACACTTGTGAAGTGGTTAGAGACATTTAACTACATTAAATATTGCACATATATCCAAGTTATGCACACTCTTGGTAGCTTGACAAAATTACATAAATAATCCAATCTGTAAAAACAACCAAACAAGTTTGCTATTCAGACATACAGAATCAAATCATTCCTTCCCCTTCATTTGTCCAAGTTTAAATACTTGCATAAAACAAGTTAGAAAAAGTACAGCAGGAGAGATTTGCAGTGCTTTAGTTTCTGTAAACCCTGGTTCCAAATTCTAAGCAGCTACCAGCTACCCTCTACCACAGCTCAAAGTGACATAAATTAGTTTTTTTTCAAAAAATCTAACTAATTGAGTTTGAAAAGCAGTTTCCTAACACAAGCAAAGTCAAAGGATCAGGTAGGAATACAGTACTATTATGCAACAGGGCTGTGATTACAACACTTCATTGGTTTCAGACCCTGGGTTGTGGAACAGGACAAAAAAAAAGGTTCCCACTCCTAACTGCTGCCCAGTGACCCTTGCTGGAGTGTATTTGCAAGGATCAGGTAAGGAGGGAACAAGTGGACATGACTCTCTGCTAGCTAACTAACCAACAGACAGACAATCAAATAGGCAGGAATAAAGACAGGGTCACTGCTATGTGTAGAACTATACCTCATTGCAAGTTACTCAAGGACAGCATACTTGCACTAACTCACATGCGACCAAAGACTAATTCAGAGCAGCAAAAAAAAGCATCGGAATAATTTCAGCAACATTAAAAGGTCTAATAGAACACACCTAAGGTCCAGTGTAATTTCATTGCACGAGTTCTGCGAATTAAATTGCAATGGTGAGAAGCCACATTTTGTCACAACTTCTGCTCCTCTTCTGTTCACTTCCCCATGGTTCCATTAAATCAAACAACTAAGAATAAGGGCATGTAGAGGAGGAGAGCAAGGTTTCAAAAGTACATCCACAACCACTCCCCATTTGCAACAGCCTGTATGTAGCAGATGTCTCCTTGTAAAAATACAGGCAATAAAACTAAAACACCTGAGGTAGAAATATAGTCCACATCAACAAGAAACATTCAGGAGGTTCAATGAACTGCTATAGTCAACTTCACATTGTAAAAATTTCCTATGCAGCTGGTTCAATGATTACACAGTCATTCAATACCTAACATCTAATATTTTGGATAACTTTTTAATAGAATCACCATCTATACAGACATCTACAATAAACTAAATTGTAGTTCCAAAGTAATTTTTATCGCATCCCATGAGCAGCATCAAGATTCAATCACCGAGGCAAATAGAATTTAGTGGAAAATAATATTTTTAAAGCCATACTATCAAAACATTTGATTTTCCACCACTGAATTCTGTTTGCTTTTCCCATTCAAATATTGAAAAGGTCACTTTGGAGAATGCCCTTTCGGACATCAGCTTGCAGTTACATGCAGATAAACAAAGGATGCCTATTCAAGTATTATTGTATTACCAGCTGGGTTTACTTCCTCAATTACACAACTACACTTTGCTCCTGTGTTCAGCACCAATACACACCACAGAGTACGACAACTCTAGGGGAGGCAATAAGGATAAATGTGGCCTGGTTCAATTGGTAAGCAATGTGTTTCTCCTTTAATGGCTCAGTAAGCAAAGGTCATTTGCACTCACCTTCTCTCAAAGTCATTAAGGAAAAAAAAGGTTAGAAAACTACACAATCCTTGCACCTTCCATGTTCACACGTCCAGGCTTGTGGCTATTTTTGCTGGCAACGTTTTATTACCCATTGGCTTAGATTCAGATATTGTAATCCCCCAGCTTCTCATGTTTTTAAAATTGTGTTGTTACCAGTCTGCAACGGAGTAGAGACTAGCTGATCACTGCAGTGTTGCAGACGTACAAAGAGAGTGTACACAATCACAAGTCCCTTCTCACAGTAAGGGGCCAACGGCAATGACAACTTCACTGTGCTACAATGTTTTTTGAAGCTGTCAGCTGCATTCTCCCTGCCATCAACATTCATTATACCATCTAGCGTGGCTTGATCGAGAGCTCCACAAGAACTCTCAGGGGGTAGAAAGAATACATTGTCACCTTAAAAGGCTCACCCAGGCAGCACTCTTAACACAAAGCCAATTTGTTTGTGGATTCAAACTTAGCAAAAACCCAGGTGGCAGATGAAGCTTACAGAACAGAAGTTTACACCTGCCATAAAAATGCAGAGAGATTTTGGCAAAAAATCTTCATGTACTTGTGAAGAAATGGCAAACTGGATATTTAATACAGAGCTGTATTGTTGCTTCAGTGTTACGCAAGAGGGTCATTATTTCGCAGCATGCTGCAATGAGCCCACTTCCAACTGTGTACAAAAACTTCCCAAGCACCCTTTGATAATTAAATTTTCTACCCTTGTTACAGTCAAAACATTTACCACCTAATGGCGGTCATTATAATTCGCTCCATGTGCACATTTCCTGCAAGTGGTGGTGTGCCAAGTCCATTACCAACTACAATAATGTTTTCTGTACTAATTAGAAGCCATTTGAGGCTGAAGGTGATTAACCAGTCCAGCAAGGAATATACCAAACTTTTCAACCTGCAAGTCGGACCTTCCATTCTACCACCTCCACTTTCTGCAAAAATGGCCTGATTAGCTGCCACCTCAACTAGTAGCAACTAATTGTTTGAAATTTGTCATCTGCTTTTAGCAAACTGTCGCTTATAACTGAAGTATTCTTTATCTCTCAGGCCAATGGAAGCCAGGACAATATTAAGCATATTAGAAGAAAGCAGTTAATGAGGTTAATTGAGAACTCCAGGTTTTTTTCAAATCAACTTCAGCCAGAATTGCTGAGTGGATGATCCATCTTGAACCTCTCTCCTGAAGTCCCAAGCATCAGATGCCAATTTTCAGCCAACTCAACTCATTCCACATATCAAGAAATGGCTGACTGCACTGGATACCGCGATGGATATGGACACAGATAACATTTCAACAATAGTACTGAAGTGATGTTTCCCAGTACGAGTCACACACCTTGCCTAGCTGTTCTGGTACAGCTACAACACTGGCATTTACCAAACAACGTAGAAAATTGTCCACAAAAGACAAGGCATATCCAACCAAGCCAGTCTCCTCAACTGTCAGTAAAGTGACTGAAGATGTCATAGTCGATCATGCAAACAGCACTAACTTAAGAATATTGCCCTCTCTGACACCAGAGGCACTCAGCATCAGGCCTCATTACAAAGTGTGCACAAATGTGGACTAAAGAACTGAACTCTAGAGGTGGGGCGAGTGTGACTGTCCTTGACATCAAGAAAACTGTACCATCAAACAACCCTGACAAAACTGAAATCAATAAAATTCAGAGGGAAAACTCTCCAATGTTTGGAGTCATACTTAGCCATATAAGGGAAAATAATTGTATAGTTGCAGGATGTTGCTGCAAGAGCCCCACAGGGTAGTGCCCCATGCCCAGCCATCTTCAGCTGCTTCAATAATAACCCTTCCATTATAAGGTTAAAAGTGGGGACGTTTGCTGCTGATTGAACAATGTTCAGCACTGGCCTGAATCTCCTACAATTAACACCTTTGACCAACAACTGAACTGCTCTGCTCACACTGTGAATGACAAGTGCAGGTCAAAGTCTGGGACTCTTCAGCAAGCAACTTCCTTCTGACTACCCAAAGTTTGTCTACAATCTAGAAGACAAGTCAGGAGTGCAATGGAATTCTCTCCACTCGCCTGGATAAGTGGAGTTTCACTAACATTTATGATGCCAGCTGATGACATTACTGGACAGTCAGATGTCAGTGAAATCTGGCTTAACAGAAATTGTGTGTTTCAGTTAATATGGTGGTCAGTCACCTAGGCAGTAAGTTTCCTTAGCAACAGAAAATAAATTACACAGAATATTGAATGCAATTAGCAAGATCTTCAAACATACAGCAAACCAAATTTTCAATTTGTTTCCTAACACCATGAATTTACAGCCGCACAAATCACTCTTCTAGATCATACCAAGTTTGATTTAACTAATTCTCCCCAGTTTTCTGAACTGTGGAGCCTTCTGACACACACTGTCTCAAAACAGGGCTCGACTTCCTCAGCTTTTGCTAACCTGCAGATTTCTAAACAAATACTCTAGGTCTGGAAGCTGCAACAACTGAATTTTTCTACAATTCCCTTAGTTGCAATGAAAAGAATTCCTGTCGGAGACTATTGCTGCTTATGGCCCCCGTCAGGTCTCTGCCAAATTGCTCTAAGAACTTGCAATTGCTGGTTTTCTAAACCAAAATCAACCCTTGATTGTTATGACTGAAAACAAGCCAATGCCACTCAATGTTTACTGTACTGTTGTATAGCACCATTTGTATAAACAATTTTCCATTCACAATCCAGGTGTTCTCTGCTCCCTGGATTAGGTTCTGGACTAATTGCCTGACAGGTGATTTTTTTCTTTGAGAAAAACCCTTCACAGAAATAACCAACAACCACAATCACTATCTTGAATTTCAAATTCCAAAAAATGACAGATAAGAAGCATGACACAGGCCAGGACAGAGCTCACTAAAGGTGATCAAGGAATGGTAAGGATGCAGGCACAAGAGTAAGAGAGCACACTTCCTCTCGGTGTTCACACTCTCATGTATGCAGGCACGCATTGACCCTTGCTGTACAGATTCAGGAGGCCTACTAGACCATAGTGACTGCAGTCCTACCAAGGGCAGCACCACTCGGAGTTTCATATCCAAACCTACTTGAAGTCTTATTCGCCAGTGCTGCCACTGACTTACAACAAAGAACAGTACAGCACAGGAACAGGCTCTTCAACCCTCCAAGCCTGCGCCATCACATTTTGCCTGTCCATTCTAAAACTGTCTTCATTTACAGGATCCGTACCCTTCTGTCCCCTTTCTATTCGTGTATTTGTCCAGGTGAATGTTGCTATTGGGTCTGCTTTCACCACCTCTACTGGCAGCACATTCCAGGCACTCACCATCCTTTGTGTGAAAAACATGCCTCACGCGTCTCTGTTAAACTTCCCTCCCCTCACACCTTGAACCTGTGTCCCCGAGTAATTGACCCTTCTGCCCTGGGGAAAAAAGCCTCATACATTCTACCCTATCCATGCCATTCTAATCAGTCACCCCTAAACCTCCTGCACGGCAGTAAAATCAAACCTTTCTTCATCACTAAAATCCTCCATACCAGACAACCTTTTCTGTACAGAGCTGTATGCAATATTCCAAGTGTGGCCAAACTAAAAGTTCTGTAAAGCTGCAGCATAACTTGTCTATCCTTATACTCAATGCTCCTTCCAATGAAGTTAAAAATCACAACACCAGGTTATAGCCCAACAGGTTTTCACTAGTTTTCAGAGCACTGCTCCTTCATCAGGTAGTTGTGCTGTGTGCTTCGAAAGCTAGTGCTTCCAAATAAACCTGTTGGATTATAATCTGGTGTTGTGTGATTTTTAACTTTGTCCACCACTAGCTCCTCCACATCATACTTTCCAATGAAGGCAAGCAGGTTACAAGTCATTTTTTTTAAACCATCTTTTCTCCCTGCGCCGCTACCTTCAGTGATCTGTGGACCTGTACACCAATACTCTGAGGGGATGTTCCCAGACCCACCCAATAATGCATTCTCTCTCTTGCAAACCCCCTCACAGCCAACATCGCTCCCGACATCTTGGTCTCAGTGAGTGAGGAAACTCACTCATACAAGTGTCAGGTGTTCTAATCAGAGGCAGTTTCTCTCCTATGTTTGCTAATGATAGGCACATTAGTGAGACTATCAGCAAATGCTGGAGAGAAAAGTCCTCCATCCAAGAGCATCTCCTTGCATGATGCTCCAAATACAACTACGTTGGTCGCAGGTCAGACAGGATCCCTAGGTGGGCTGCAGTTTGGCCCACAGACTGCCCATTAGACAAATCCAACCTAGAATGTAAGCCAATAGGGTGCTGGGATTGGTCAGGTTTTCACCCCATAAGCTTCTCCAATATTTTCTCCTACCTGATATTTATTATCTTAAGTCACTCACTCTTATTGGCACCTCAACTATCCTGCCTCTGGTGTGGAATTTTGCATCTTCCCCCACTGCCAAAAGCATAACAAGGTATTAAGTTCTGTCAAAAAATACTCAGTTTGAATAGATTCTTCACCTACCTTTTTTGAGAGTGATGAGACATTCATACCAAATCTTTCAGCTCGCTCCCTCAATTTTTCAGCACTGATCTGAAAGTTAGAGTAAGCCTTCAGAATAGTGAAGTAAATGTAATTCACTGGAACAAAACTAATTCATTGTCTAATGATTACTGTATCGGAAAATTTCTTTCATACACTATGTTTAACATTCCAAGGTGTTTCACAAGCAAGTTATCAAAAAAATATTCACATTAAGCAATACTGTACAAAATTTTGGTTTCCTGAACCAAAGTGATAGATTTAAAGAAGCATTTTACAATGCAGCAGAGAAGTTTAAAGAGCAAGTTTCAAAACTATCCTGTTTCTAGTGTGAATTTTTGTCTTCAATGAAGACAGACATCTTCTCCCACCTTCCAAAGCATAGCAAGGTTTTAAATTCTGACAAATGAAAAAAAACTTGCACTTTGCATATAGAATCTTCAGATAATCAAATTCAAAGCAGGATGATTAAATTTGGGTGTGTGCAAGAGGCCAGAAGCACAGTATTCTGGAGATAATGTCACTCATATGCTGTTGTTAAAAGGAGTAAAACATCAAGGCTTTTCATGGAAAATCTGACATCTTAACAGGTTAGAGATAGGGAAGACAGAGGCCATGAAAGTATTTGAAAACCAGGACAAAATTCGAAAACAGATCACCTGCTTGATTTAAAAAACCAGAATAAATACCACGTACATGAAGCTTTTTTTTAAAAAAACATCTTCAAACAAATACCTTCATTCATATATTAAAATTCACAACTTAATTGAGTTAGCATTTGATTGAATCAATTTTTAGTCAATATACTGGAAGATATTCCACTTGGAAGCTGTTTTAATCAATGCACAACATATTCTGAAATTCTACTACATCGTCAAGTCATTTTCAAACTGATGACTTCACTCAATATTGCATTACATCCCATGTACATACATCCAAGCTTGGAAAAAAAAGAAACTCTGCCGCTGGCGATTCAAATTATGATTTGACACTCAGACAGAAGATTCAGATGGCATTTTTTTTTAAATGAAAGAAAATCTAATCTAAAAAAAAATAAAACATACCGTAGTTTTGATAGCTCCTGGAGTACCTGTATTGAAAAGAATGAAATTCATCATCAATCTGGTGACCAGTTCAGAAATGCAATAAGGCCAAAGACAAAGACTGGAAATATGACTGTCATTTTTTTTTGTTTCTTTAACCGACATGTACAGCCTTGGGACTGACCATTAAAAAAGACTGTGCATTCACTTGTGGGACATGGGCATCACCAGCTGGCCAGCATTTATTCCCCATTCCTAGGTGACTCTTGAGAAGGTTGTGGTGAGCTGCCTTCTTGAACCACTGCAGTCCATGTGCTGTAGATGTGCCCTTAGGGAGAGAATTCCAGGATTTGACGCAGTGACACTGAAGGAATGATGATATATTGCCAAGTAGGCATGGGTGGTGCTGGTGCGAGCATTCTCACTTCTGACCTTTTATGATGGAGGAAAGGTCATTGATGAAGCAGCTGAAGTTGGTTGGGCTGAAGTAGGGAGATCGAAGAATTCATAGGCCGGCAGATTTTGGAAAAGTGCAGATGTAGCAGGGTTGTTGTTAAGGGTGACTTGAACTTTCCCAATATTAACTGGAACCTCCTTATTGCAGATAGTTTGGATGGAGCCATTTTTGTCAGGTGTTCAGGAAGGTTTCCTTACTCAGTATGTAGACAGGCTGATGAGGGGAGAGGCCATTTTGGATTTGGTACTCAGAAATGAGCCAGGACAGGGGTCAGATCTCGTGGTGGGAGAACACTTTGGTGACAGTGACCACAACTGCGTCACATTTACCATAGCCTTGGAGAGGGAAAGGAGCAGTTACCAAGTGAAAATATTTAATCGGGGAAAAGGAAATTATGATGCTCTCAGACAGGAGTTGCGAAGTACAGATTGGGAGCAATTATTCCACAGAAAGGGCACAACAGACATGTGGAGACTGATTAAGGAGCAGTTGTTGAGAGTGATGCATAAATTTGTTCTTCTGAGACAAATAAGGTGGTATAAGATTGAGGAGCCTTGGATGACCTGAACAGAGGAGATTCTCGTCAAAAGGAAGAAGGCAGCTTAGATAAGGTGGAGAAAAAGCAAGGGTCCAGCACAGCTTTAGAAGATTACAGGCTTGCTAGGAAGGAGCTCAAAAATGGACTGAGGAGAGCCAGGAGGGGGCACGAGAAAAGGTTTGGCAGGAAGGATTAGGGAGAAGCAAAGGCATTTTACTCATACGTGAGGAATAAGAGAATGATCAAGGAGAAGGTAGGGCCGATCAGAGATAGGGTAGGGAACTTGTGTGGGGAGTCTGGGCAGAGAGGGGAAGCCCTAAATAAGTTTTTTGCTTCGGTTTTCACAAAGGAAAGGGACCTTGTTGTGAATGAGAACTCTGAGGAGCTGGGAAACAGATTTGAACAGATCGAGATGGAGAAAGTTGATGTGCAGGAAATTTTGGCGAACATTAAGATTGATAAGTCCCCAGAGCCAGACCAGATTTATCGGAGGTTGCTCTGGGAAGCAAGAAAGGAGGTTGCTAACCTGCAGGCGAAGATCTTTACCTCCTCACTCTCCATGGGAGTCATACCAGAGGACTGGAGGGAGGAGAATGTTGTTCCTCTTTTCAAGAAGGGGAATAGGGAAATCCCTGGCAATTACAGACCAGTCAGTCTTGCGTCTGTGGTCAGCAAGGTTTTGGAAAGAATTCTGAGGGATAGGATTTAAGACTATTTGGAAAAGCATAGCATGATTAATAACAGTCAGCATGGCTTTGTGAGGGACAGGTAATGCCTCTCCAATCTTACTGAGTTCTTTGAAGAGGTGACAAGACAGTTTGACGAAGGTCGAGCTGTGGACGTGGTGTACATGGACTTCAACAAGGCACTTGATAAGGTTCCCCATGGTAGGCTCATTCATAAAGTCAGGAGGTATGGGATACAGGGAGATTTGACTGTCTGGATTCAGAATTGGTTGGGTGACAAAAGGCAGAGCGGTTGTAGTGGGAAAGTATTCTGCCTGGAGGTCAGTGGTGAGTGGGGTCCCGCAGGGCTCTGTTCTTGGGCCTCTGCTCTTTGTAGTTTTTATAAGTGACTTGGATGAGGAGGTTGAGGGGTCAGTTGGTAAGTTTGCTGATGACACAAAGGTTGGAGGTGCCATTGATCGTATCGAGGGCTATTGCAGGCTGCAGCGCGACATTGACAATATGCAGAGCTGAGAAACGGCAGATGGAATTCAACCTGGATAAATGCAAAGTGATGCATTTTGCAAAGTCGAACTTGAATGCTGAACATAGGATTAAAGACAGGATTCTTGGCAGTGTGGAGGAACAGAGGGATCTTGGTGTTCAAGTGGATAGATCCCTCAAAGTTGCCACCCAAGTGGATAGGGTTGTTAAGAAAGCATATGGTGTTCTGGCTTTCATTAACAGGGGGATTGAGTTTAAGAGCCACGATGTTTTGCTGCAACTCTACAAAACCCTGGTGAGACTACACTTGGAATATTCCGCCCCAGTTCTGGTCGCCCTATTATAGGAAAGATGTGGAGGCTTTGGAGAGGGTGCAAAGGAGGTTTACCAGGATGCTGCCTAGACTGGAGGGTTTGCCTTACAAGGAGAAGTTGACCGAGTTCTGATTTTTCTCTCTGGAGAGGAGGAAGAGAGGTGACCTGATCGAGGTGTACAAGGTAATGAGGGGCATGGATAGAGTCGATAGCCAGAGACCTTCCCCCAGGGCAAAATCGACTGCCACGAGGGGTCATAGTTTTAAGGAGTTAGGAGGGAGGTATCGAGGAGATGTCAGAAGTATGTTCTTTACGCAGAAAGTTGAGTGTGCATGGAATGCGTTGGTGGAAGCAGAGTCATTGGGGACATATAAGCAACTGCTGGACATGCACATGGAGAGCAGTGAATTGAGGGAAGCATAGTTTAGGTTATTTTATTTTAGATTAGGATTAATCCTCGGCACAATGTCGTAGGCTGAAGGGCCAGTACTGTGCTGTACTTTTCTATGTTCTATGAAGACACAAACCCAAGAAATTCCTGCAGAGATGTCCTACAGCTGAGATGACTGACCTCCAATAACCACAACCATATTCTTATGTGCTAGGTATGACTCCAACCAGGGGCATTTTCCCCTGAATCCCATTGACTCCAGTTTTAGAGTCATAGAAGTGTACAGCACAGTCCAACCTGTCCATACCTAACCTAATCTAGTCCCATTTGCTAGCACTAATCCCTCTCAACTCAGAACTAGAGAGCATAGGTTTAGGGCGAGAGAGGAAAGATATAAAAGAGACCTAAGGGGCAACTTTTTCACACAGAGGGTGGTACGTGTATGGAATGAGCTGCCAGAGGAAGTGGTGGAGACGAGTACAATTGCAACATTTAAAAGGCATCTGGATAGGTATAAGAATAGGAAGGGTTTGGAGGGATATGGGCCGGGTGCTGGCAGGTGGGACTAGATTGGGTTGGGATATCTGATCGGCACGGACGGGTTGGACCAAAGGGTCTACTTCCATGCTGCTCATCTCTATGACCTCATCAGAAGTCACACGACACCAAGCTATAGTTCAACAGATTTATTTGAAATCAGAAGCTTTTGGAGTACTGCTTCTTCATCAAGCGAAGTCACAAAGCAGCAGCGCTCCGAAAGCTTGTGATTTCAAATAAACGTGTTGGACTATAAACTGGTGTGAGACTTCTGACCTTGTCCATCCCAGTCCAACACCGACACCTCCATATTATGGCTACCACTTTAGGACCTTGATCAGTATTGCTGGTGCTAAGCCACTCTTGGTAGTAGGCATTGAGATCCTCCAGAGTACGTTGTGCGTCTTTGCCAGCATCAGTGCTTCCGCCAAGTGTTGTTCAACACTGAGGAGGACTGATTAAACAGCCAAGGGAGAACAGTATGTGGTAATCAGTAGGTGGTTTCCTTGCCCATGTTTAACATGAAGCCATGAGACTTCATGGGGCCCAGAGTCAATGTTGAAGACTGCCAGGCACCTCTCTCCCGACTGTATACCACTGTGCCACCACCTCTGTTGGGTCTGCCCTGCCGGTGGGACAGGATGCATCCAGGGACGGTGGTGGTGTCAGGGACAGAGAGAGAAAAAGTGAGGACTGCAGATGCTGCAGAATATATCAGAATTGAAAAGTGTGGCGCTGGAAAAGCGCAGCAGGTCAGACAGCATCTGAGGAGCAGGAGAATCAACATTTTGGGCATAAACTCTTCAACCAGGAATGCCTGTCCACCACCCATCGTCCTTGGTGCTAGATAGGACTCCAACCAGTGGACAGCTTCCCTCCCACATTGATTTCAATTGACTTTAAATTTTGCTGGGGCATCTAGTAGCTCCATCCAGTTACATAATGCCCCTGTCAAGAACAATTACTCTCACTGCAGCTTTTCAATCCAACTTTTTCATTTATGCCTGGGCCAGGACTGCAACAGAGTCAAAATTGATTGGCCTTCACAGAACCAAAATGAAAATAAGATTCTTAAACCAAGCAGTCCAAGATTATTAGTCACCCTCACCCCTAAATTGACTCTGAAGACAGATCAAGTGTAATGGTTACAGTATTAATTCAACCACAGCCATTAGGAAATTTGCAAGCACCTTCCAATTCAGATTCACTGCAAATAATAACATTCAGTCTGTGTTAACCACTGCCCACTGTGGTATAGCCAAGGCAAAGAATTCAAGACATACAAGCAGTAGGGCAGATATGGTCATTGTTAAAAGGGGGAAGAGAGAAATTCAAGAGTAACAGTTTCAAAAGATCAGAACAAAATACCTCTTGCAGGTTTACTGTTTTATCCTCAACATTTGTAACAATAACCTGGCTCACGATCAAAGGGACTGGCTTTAGGAATGGTGGCAGTCAGTGAAGTGAAGTACAATAAACAGCCTGAGAGCAGGTTTTTTTGTTAAAGACAGACAGGAAAGGAGACACATAGAAAAGAGAAGTTGCTTCAGGTGTACAAGTACAGCAAATTTAATGTGCACCCTTACAGCAACTGATCGTACAGACTGGTGGAATATACAGATGCATGGGATAAGATGATCTTGTTATGTTTTGTTTTCTTGCTCAAGTTAGATCCTTTCAAACTCATCTTTAATATTGGGAACAACGTTGGATCAAACACCACTGAGATTTTTTTCTTACCTTTTGTTGCAACAGGCAAACCAAACCTATTTTGGAAAGAATAGATTATTAGAATTTTCTAAAAATCCATGTAAAACTAATGACAGCACTGTGGTACAGACCACTGAACCTTTTGTCTTATATTTAGCTTGTTTGAGAATGGATTAAAACCACTTTTAAAGTAGTTGATTAGTGAATCAATACTGCCATCATCTGGACAGTATTAGGATAGATACTTAAAGTAGTAAAGAGTAGAAAGAATGAATGAGCCTTAGAACTGACCAGCATTTTGTTTCTTCTCAACCAATTAAAGATTTAAGAAAATAACTAAAACTAAGAGCTGCACAAGTTTGAGGACAAAACATAAGATTGCCTAGGATGAAAACACTAAATGCATGCTTCAGCAGTTTGACCCTTCAACAAATAAAAGTAGTTCAGCTGCCAGAGAAGTGATCTGAGTTTTGGACTGATTAGCTGACAGATTTATTATTAGAGTAGTATTAATTACTTGAATTTTTTGGTTGTTACAGTTTGCACCAGAAAAAGAGAGCACTGAACACTTAACTGAAGTTCATCCACACCTAAACTGGGGAAATGGCTTACTTCCTCTTCTCTGCAACTTTCTTCCCCCTCAGTTGAGACAGATCAAGTTTGCGTCAAAATATCAGTATCTAAAACCTCCAGCAACTACTGGAACGCATTCAGGAGCTGATTTGCACCTCTCTGATATAAGACAAGGTGACAGTTTAGCCCCTCAAGCCCATTTTACCATGGTTAACCTGTGACCAAACCCAGTCTTTGTTACTGACAAAAAAAAATTAGGAATACGGAACAAACATCTCAGACTTTAAATTAATTGATCTTGCATCAATTTCTGTTTGCAAAAAAAATTTCAACCTTCTACCACGTCGTGAAGAAGTGATTCCACATTTCACCCCTGAAGATTAATTCCAAGTTTTAAGACCATACCCATAGTCCTAGACTTTCCAATCAGTAGAAATTGGATGTTTGTTTTGCTATCTGCTCTTCTTAACATTTTGAACAGTTCAATCAAATTGACCCATAGTCTTCTACATTTCAAGGACCACAAGAGTTTACACAAAATGTCCATGTATTGTTCTGGAAAACTTATAGTGCAGTCCTTCCAAGGACAATACTCAAATTGGAATCAAGAATACAAGTGAACTGTTACAGTAATGTAGTTATCTACCTGTGTTTTCCTTTAAAAGAAAAAGTAATTTACCAAACTTAATTTTTTGTTGGATAATAAAGTGGAAGATCACCACGTTAGCATTTAGAAATCACTGACAGCTGTTTGAAGGATAGGGTGTTAAAGGAACACAGGAACATTACATGTACTTGTTTAGGTTTATTATTCAGGTGAAGACCAAAACTAAAGACTGGTTAAGCAAACTGACCTGTTTCTATTTTTTAAGTTCTATATAATAGCTCCCAACATCATGATCACTATACTATATATTTGTATCAATATGCACAGTATGACAGTTCAACTCTATTTTCCTGAAAAATGTGTCACCCCACAAATGAAATTCGTGTTGCATAAAGGTTAAATTTAAAGTTTGACAGCAAGTTTAGGTAGAGTATCATATCCAAGCTGGTTCGTGCAATAACTTACCGTGCAGCACGAGCAGCTTTCTTACTCTCCGCTGTCCCTGGTACATTGAACCGCTCTGCTCTTTTCTTTAGCCTCTGTAAAGAGGAAAACAAAAGTGAAGGGATATCAAATTCAACAAGCTGTTTTACTAAATCTCTCAACTGTTAAGAAGTGATCAGGCAGTCACATGAAATTCCCAATGGCAGTCAGTGCACGGTACATCTCCATCTTTGTCTTGAGCACACTATCCTATACGCAGTTAAAAAAAACTTAAGCAAAGCAGTTAAAGGAACATGATATCCAAGTGCCATGAGGTACCACAATAAGAGCCACTAACCTCACAAGGTGGGATAAAAGGCAAGTAGAATATTATTTTTTTGTTATAATTTAATTCTGCGATAATTTAATTCCAAACAAATTCAGAAGAAAAGGATTAGGTTAAGGTGGTCAATAGCTATCAGTGTTCAAACTTCAAGTCTTTTTTTTCTTCTCATTCATCTCCACCATTTTGAAAACTTTTTCTCTTCTCCACAGCCTTCTGCACCATTCAACATCAGTTGAGCAAGAGTTATCAGCAAGCCTCTTCCAATTTCGTCTGGAGAACACCAGTCACAGACTCCTCTTCCTTTCTCGACGCAGGCAAATAGAGTCATAGACATGTACAGCATGGAAACAGTTCCTTTGGTCCAACCTGTCCATGCCGACCAGATATTCCAACCCAATCTTGTCCCACCTGCCAGCACCCGGCCCATATCCCTCCAAACCCTTCCTGTTCATATACCCATCCAAATGCCTTTTAAACGTTGCAATTGTACCAGCCTCCACCACATCTTCTGGCAGCTCATTCCATACACATACCACCTTCTGCGTGAAAAGGTTACCGCTTAGGTCTCTTTTATATCTTTCCCCTCTCACCCTAAACCTATGCCCTCTAGTTCTGGACTCCCCGACCCCAGGGAAAAGGCTTTGTCTATTTATCCTATCCATGCCCCTCAATTTTGTAAACCTCCATAAGGTCACCCCTCAGCCTCCGACGTTCCAGGGAAAACAGCCTCAGCCTGTTCAGCCTCTCCCTGTAGCTCAGATCCTCCAACCCTGGCAACATCCTTGTAATTTTTTTCTGAACACTTTCAAGTTTCACAACTTGTTTCCGATAGGAAGGAGACCAGGATTGCACGCAATATTCCAACACTGGCCTAACCAATGTCCTATACAGCACCAACATGACCTCCCAACCCCTGTACTCAATACTCTGACCAATAAAAGGAAAGCATATCAAACGCCTTCTTTACTAACCTATCTACCTGCGACTCCACTTTCAAGGAGCTATGAACCTGCACTCCAAGGTCTCTTTGTTCAGCAACACCCCCTAGGACCTTACCATTAAGTGTATCAGTCCTGCTCAGATTTGCTTTCCCAAAATGCAACACCTTGCATTTATCTGAATTAAACTCCATCTGCCACTTCTCAGCCCATCTGGTCCAGATCCTGTAGTAATCTGAGGTAACCCTCTTCGCTGTTCACTACACCTCCAACTTTGGTGTCATCTGTAAACTTACTAACTGTACCTCTTATACTCTCATCCAAATCATTTATGTAAATGACAAAAAGCAGAGGACGCAGCACCGATCCTTGTGGCACTCCACTGGTCACAGGCCTCCAGTCTGAAAAGCAACCCTCCACCACCACCCTCTGTCTTCTACCTTGGAGCCAGTTCTGTATCCAAATGGCTAGTTCTCCCTGTATTCCATGAGATCTAACCTTGCTAATCAGTCTCCCATGGGGAACCTTGTCAAATGCCTTACTGAGGTCCATATAGATCACATCTGAATACTTGTACTTCATTCTGTACTGTACCACCCCTACAACACTAGCTAAAAGCATTTTTATGCTGCTGTGGTTTAAAAGAGTGGAACTATGCTGGGCATTTGATGCCAATTTTCCACATATTTTCAGCAGGACCAATTGTTAGTAAAGTGTTAGTTTGCAAAATAGACCAGTGAGCCTTATGTCTGTTAGAGGAAATGTTTTGGAAAGGATTATGACAGATAGGATTTATAACCATCTAGCAAGCAACAATTTGATTGCAGATTGTCAACATGGTTTTGTCAAGGGCAGGTCATGGCTCACAAACCTCATTAAGCTCTTTGAGAAGGTGACCAAAGATGTGGACGAGGGCAGGGCAGGGCAGGGCAGTTGATGTGGTGTACATGGACTTCAATAAGGCATTTGATAAGGTTCCACATGGTAGGCGGTTGGAGAAAATACAGAGGCATGGGATTGAGAGTGATTTAGCAGTTTGGATTAGAAACTGGCACTCTAAGAAGGCAGCGAGTGGTGGTTGATGGAAAATATTCAGTCTGGAGTTTGGTTACTAGTGGTGTGGCACAAGTATCTGTTTTGGGACCACTGCTGTTTGTCATTTTTATAAGTGACTGAGACACAGGCATAAGTGGATGTGCTCGTAAGTTTGCAGATGACACAAAAGTCGGTGGACTGGTGGACAGTGTGGAAGAACGTTGCAGGGGAACTTGGGTAAATTGCAGAATTGGGCTGAGAGGTGGCAAATTGAGTTCAACGCAGATAAATGTGAGGTGATTCACTTTGGGAAGAATAACAGGAAGGCAGAATACTGGGTCAATGGAAGGATTCTTGGTAGTGTGGATGTCCATGTACATAGATCCCTGAAAGTTGCCACCCATGCTGATGTTAGGTTTTATTGGTACAGGGATTTGAGTTCTGGAGCCATAATGCCATGCTGCAGCTATACAAAACACTGGTACAGCCACCCTTGGAATATTGTGTACAGTTCTAGTCACCCCATTGCAGGAAGGATATGGAAGCATTGGAAAAAGTGCAGAGCAGAGATTTACCAGGCTGTTGCCTGGTCTGGAGGGACGGTCTTATGAGGAAAGGCTGAGAGAATTGGGTCTGTTGTCATTGGAAATAATAAGGGATTTGATAGAGACAAAGATGATCAGAGGATTAGATAGACTTTCACGTCTACCCTTTCTCCCAAGATGATAATGTCAGCTTGTATGAGGGGACATAACTACAAATCGAGGGGTGATAGATTTAAGACAAATGTCAGAGGCAGGTTCTTTACTCAGAGAGTGGTAAGGGCATGGAATACCCTGCTTGCCAATATAGTTAACTCAGCCACATTAGGGCGATTTAAACAATCCTTGGATAAGCACATGGATGATGATGGGATAGTGTAGGGGGAGCTTAGATTAGTTCACAGGTCGGCGCAACATTGAGGGCCGAAGGGCCTGTTCTGCGCTTTATTATTCTATGTTCTAAAACTTGTAAAATCCACAAAAGTGAGCGCCTCAGAAGTAAAAGATGACTGAGCTAACTGCATAGTAAGCTTTTCACAGCATTTAAAATATGCTTGATTGACATCGTACAAGTACCTCAACACTGAGCACAAAGCCATCGCATAGGGGTGGCATGGTAGTTAGCACTGTTGCCTCAGTGCCACGTCTGTGGGGGTTTCCTCTCTGCTCCAGTTTCCTGTGGATTGGCCATGCTAAATTGCCCATAGTGTCGCAGGCTAGGTGGATTAGCCAAGGTAAATGCAGGATTTCAGGAGGGGTGGATCTGGGTGGGATGCTTTTCAGAGGGTTGATGTGAACAGGTGCAATGGCCTGCTACTGCACTGTTGGGATGTTATGTTTCTGAGAATACTATAGTCATTTTAACCAAATACTGCAAAATGGTCTGTTTACTATGTCCCTAATAACACTGCAGGACAACACGCATGACATCGGATGCATTCTCAAAACCTTACCAGTACTTAAAGCACTCCTGATAGGATTACAAGAGTTGAGATTCAGCTTATTTAGACCCATATTCATTCACAAAGCTAAAAAAAAGTTTTATGACATCACACTTCACGTAACTATGGGCATATTTTTAGGGCCAGAGATTTAAAAAGAATATAAGGGGCAGTTTTTTAAAAAAAAAACGTGGTTTGTATATGCAAGAAACTTCCAAAGTGGTGGATGCAGGTTTACAATGTTTAAAAGACATTTGGTCAGGCACATGAATAGGAAAGGTTTAGAGGGATATGGGCTAAGTGCAGGCAGGAGGAACTAGTTCGGTTTGGGAATATGGTTGGCATGGACTGGTTGGACCGAAGAGTCTGTTTCCATGCTGTATGGCTCTGACTCTACTACATGTACCTTCAAAAGAGTGTTAAACAACTTTTCCCAAGCTTTTTGTTTATGATCAATAAAACATAACTACATGCTTGTTTCTGTACTTCTCAAACTGACGACTGAGCTCAATACATAACATTTCATATTCCTTAAAACCTAGTGATTTAGCCAAATGCTTTTTCATTTTCATCAAATGATTTCAATGTGATATTTTAATGTTTTGAGTTAATTGATAAATATGGGAGTACCTAGTGGAATAACTGATACCAACACCACTTTCCACCATCCCCAATATTAACTCAAATGTTTTCAAAAGTTTAGAATACCAAGTTACCGTTTGTACAATTCACATATTTCAACATTTAAAAAACTGACAAATATTTCTCTCGTCCTGGATTCAGGTTTCATTGCATCTGTGGAATATAAAATTGTACACAGGACAATAAAAGAGCAGTGGTGAATGATCATTTTTCATACTGGAGGGAAACACAGTGATGCTCTCCTGAGATTGATATTCAGACTACTGATTTCATATTGAACAACCTAAACTTGGATACACAGGACATAATTTCAAAATATATGTATGTTACAAAATGCAAAAAAGTATAATAAGCAATATCAAGACCATGGTAAAAATACAAATTTATCAGAACTGTTTTTATCAGTTATAAAAATATCAATTTTGATATGAAAAATAAGGTAATGAATTAATCAGTTTTCAGAAATGTTGAAAGAGACCCCGGGGACATTAATACACAAATCTGCAATGGTAACAGGACAAGCCAAGAAGACAGTTATTAAAACAAATAATTCATATAGCTTTTTTAGAAACAAATGTAGAGTACAAAAGCAAGCAAAGCAATGCTAAACATGTACACAACTGGGTCAGGTCTCAGTTGGAGCAATTTTCAAATCAGGCCACCACACAATTCAGTACATCAAGGCCATGAAGTGACGTAGAAGAGATTTACTAGAATGAAATCAGGCATGAGCAACTTCTGGTACGTTGGGGCCCTGCACAAAAGAAAGAAGGTCGAGAGAGAACAGGTGTTCAAAACCATGGATGGCTCAGAGACAGAGAAAATGGTTATGCAGGTTTAAGCTGATTGGCTTGAGAACCAAAAGGTGACATGAAAATAAAAACGAACTGTGATGATTTGGATTGACCTCTTTAAGGGTTACAGTAAGATTCAATAGTCACATTCATGTCTTCGAGGTTTTCCCCATGTCTGATGAAGATGTGTATGCCTAGAATAGGTCATTAGCATCTTGCCAGAAGCTTGGAGTTGCCACTTCATATCAAGCATGACTGACCAGGAGACACTGCCATTCTTACCACCTGCTATAGGTTTATTGATGGATTTACAAGCTGGTAACCAACCACTTTAGCTATGTTTTGAACACAAGCTCCTGGGCCATCAAGCCCTGGAGTGGGATTCAAACACAGAGCGGGAGTCAAACAGAGCTTCGAGTTGAGAGGGAGAGGTATTATCCATTGCGTCACAAGACCTCCAGTCAGAGTCAAGAGAACTAGGTAAATACTTGGAGATTAAATAAAGGGCAATGGGATTAATTGAATAGCTTTACCAAAGGGCATAGGCGTGATGTGCTAGATGTTTCTTTCTCATACAACTTGCATTTTACCATTCTTGATGCATTCCAATCGTTTGGACAATGCATAAATCTTCTTAAAACACACTTTGCTCTCGAATTAAAAGTTAGGAAAACAAGCAAAACAGTACTTTCATTCAATTGCTTGCCTTGTTCTTCAGAGTTTGATCATTCAAAAAGTCAATCAGTTCATAGCCTGTTTATAGATGCATACCCCCAGTATGCATCTATACGTTAGCCACATTTTCGGACCAAACGTTTAATTTTCCCCTACAGTTCTTTTTTCCGTTCATGGGATGTGGGCATCACTGGTTAGTCCAGTATTTACTCCTTATTCCCAGTGCCCTCATCAAGGTGGGGACAAGCTGCCTTCTCAAACCGTTGCAGTCCGTTTGCTGTAAGTAGAGCCACAAGACTGTCAAGGAGGAGTTACATTTTGCATTAAAAGAAATAAATGTATTCAGACAAATTTAAAACAATTACAGAGGAACTTCGATTATCCGGCATTCAGTTAACCGAATTGCGGATTATCTGAACAAGATCGCAGGATCCCGATACTTGGCTAGTTATGTTATCTCACATTCGATTAACCCAATGAAATACTCCCCATTCGTGTCCTTTGGATAATCAAGGTTCTTCTGCACATGACAATGGGTAGATAGAATGTTAATAGGTCAAGCCGTAAATGTTGCACCCCAAAATACACAGTATATTAGCACATTTCAATAACCGATTAACACCTCACACACAAGTCACTAGTTCCGATTGTTCGGCTGGGGATAGAACAAGCTGGGCACTCACCAATAGTTGTGTTCCAAGAACTGAGAGCAAGCTTTTGATCAATTCAAAAGGCTAGGGTACAAGAGGGCAGTTAAATGCTTTGCTCCCCAATCAAGACAACCTATTTGCATAGCATAGCTTGATAACTTTATTCCTAGAGGTATGCTTGGAGAAAGTGAGGACTGCAGATCAGAGTTGAGTGTGTGGTGCTGGAAAAGCACAGCAGGTCGGGCAGCATCTAATGAACAGGAGACTCAACGTTTCGGGCATAAGCCCTTCATCAGGATGAAGGGCTTATGCCCAAAAAGTTGATTTGCTTGCTCCTTGGATGCTGCTCGGCCTGCTGTGCTCTTCCTGTACCACACTCTTGAATCCTAGAGGTATGTTGTACAGATATTATCAAGGCATGCTTAATTCAAACTGTTGCACTGAGTTTATTTGCTGCAAATTTTAAAAATTTAACTTCGTAGCAGGTGTAGTCTCTTCAAATAGTAACCTAGTCTGCATTCAAATGATTTAATGGCACCCAGCTGAAAGACAAATTCCTACTCAGAACACAAAGATCTCTACTTTTAAATCCTTGGATTATGCAATCTTATAATTAATTTCTGAACAGTACAGGTCCAACCATCCACTCAAGACTGCTGTATTTACAAGAGTGACTAGCAATTGAATATTCAAAGTTAACACCCAAACCAGGATCACCAACTCAGTATTCTTTACTTCAATTTTATGTTCAGCAACAAGAGTTACTGGTGGAAACCCAAGACAGCCACTATTTTAAAAAGCCCAGAATAACTATACAAATTCATCTGCATTATTTTATACATCATTTTACTTGTACATAGTTAACTGGGAAAAGGAGAACTAACCAAACACTAATGGACAAGCCAGGCAATATCTTATCAGGAATTCTTAGGTTGACAGCCTTCTGTCACTGCAGCAGCTCAGCTTTTAAAAGCGCCACAGCCCACCGTTGCTGCACAGCATTTAACAGTGCTTTGGCCCGTCAATGCAACAGTTTTTTAGCGCCGCCGTGCCACGGCCTTTAGCGCCGGGACAGTCCTCCACCGCCGTGCCACAGCCTTTAGCGCCAGGACAGTCCTCCACGCCACAGCCTTTAGCGCCAGGACAGTCCTCCACCGCCGTGCCACAGCCTTTAGCGCCAGGACAGTCCTCCGTGCCACAGCCTTTAGTGCCGGGACAGTCCTTCACCGCCGCGCCACAGCCTTTAGCGCCGGGACAGTCCTTCACCGCCGCGCCACAGCCTTTAGCGCCAGGACAGTCCTCCACCGCCGCGCCACAGCCTTTAGCGCCGGGACAGTCCTTCACCGCCGTGCCACAGCCTTTAGCACCAGGACAGTCCTCCGCGCCACGGCCTTTAGCGCCGGGACAGTCCTTCACCGCCGTGCCACAGCCTTTAGCGCCAGGACAGTCCTCCGCGCCACGGCCTTTAGCGCCGGGACAGTCCTTCACCGCCGTGCCACAGCCTTTAGCGCCAGGACAGTCCTCCGCGCCACGGCCTTTAGCGCCAGGACAGTCCTCCACCGCCGTGCCACAGCCTTTAGCGCCAGGACAGTCCTCCACCGCCGTGCCACAGCCTTTAGCGCCGGGACAGTCCTCCACCGCCGTGCCACGGCCTTTAGCGCCGGGACAGTCCTCCACCGCCGTGCCACGGCCTTTAGCGCCGGGACAGTCCTCCACCGCCGTGCCACAGCCTTTAGCACCGGGACAGTCCTCCGCGCCACAGCCTTTAGCGCCAGGACAGTCCTGCGCACCACAGCCTTTAGCGCCAGGACAGTCCTCCACTGCCGTGCCACAGCCTTTAGCACCGGGACAGTCCTCCACCGCCACAGCCTTTAGCACCGGGACAGTCCTCCACCGCCACACCACAGCCTTTAGCGCCAGGACAGTCCTCCACCGCCACACCACAGCCTTTAGCGCTGGGAGACTACCCTCCCACTGCACCACAGCCTTTAGTGCTAGGATAGCCCACTGCTGCTGCAGAACAGCCTTTAGTGCCACGACAGCTTATAGCTGTAAGCCAGCTTTTAACACTGCGACAATCCAACGGTTCCCAGTTTTTTTAGCATTTTGACACACTGTTGCCATTGGAGGTCAGCTCTTAACACAGTGTCTGCCACTGCTGGCAGCTTGCCTTTAGCGCTGACAATCTACCATTGCTGGTGCCAGGCTTTCACCATTCCCACTGTCTATTGCTGACAATCACACTAACAGGCAGATTTTATGTTTTTCATACACCACAGCCAGTGTCTATACCTTCTATCCAAGCTTTAATAACTTAAATCAACAGAACAATTTAATAGGATGGATTTCACACGTGTCACATAATTCAATAGGGCAGGCAGGCACCCAGGTACAGTACATGTGTTAAAAGACAGAAGTGAAGTTATGCTGACCAGTTATCACATATATGCAGCGAGGCCAGAGACCCATGACTACTTAAAACAACCCAGACTGTTATATTAGTCATCACGTATAACTGGTACATCATATTAACAGTCCCTGCAGCTTATAGTTGGTATGCTCATCAGCATCAACCACCTTAAATTATCAGAGTTGCATGATCTACTGCCAAAAAAGAAGACCAAAAAAAAGGCAAAATGCATTATAGTGCAAGAGATATTAGGGTTAGTTACATCATACATTTAATGATTTTCACCCATTGCAGAACACCAAACTTGTCGAGAATTCTGCATGTCAACTCACTACCTAAAAATTTAAATCACCTTTAACAGATGATGTTTAGTGATTTCCCAGTTAAACTTCAGCTGCAGTCAAGTGTCGAAAGAACATCAGCAGATAACTTACTTTTAAGTTTGTTTATAAAAATGATCATTGGCATAAAACATGAGATGAGTAATCTTGCAAAAACTGGCCGATACTCACCTCACTCTCTGTCATTGGTGCCACTATTTTAACCAACTTCTTTGCTGTAACTCTGAAAAAGAAATACTTTCAGAATGTACGATGGATTGAGGTGAATATCTCAAACTCAGCTTAAACAGTTTACCATCAAAAAATTGGTCTTAGGCTACCCAAGGATATTGATGGATTGGTCAGAAGAGCAGATAAGTGGCAAGTGTTACTTCAACTCGATAAATCTGAGGTGATGCACTTTGGAAGAAATAACAAGACAATGGAGCAGACAAAGAAAGGCAGGACACTAGGAAGCTTAGAGGAACAGATGGATCTTTGGGGGCTTGGCGACAGATCAATGAAGGAGGCATGACAAGTTAACAGGTTATTAAGGCAGCATACAGGACAAGTGCCTGTATCAGTCGAGGCACTGATTATAAAATGTGATTACATAGATTATATGTACCATTTTGGTCACCACATTATAGGAAGGACACGACTGCACGAATGGAGGGGGCAAAGGAGACTCACCAGGATGCTGTCCAGGATGGAATATTTCAGCTAAGAGATTCTGGATAAGCTCAGATTGTTTTCTTGGAGCAGAGATGGTCGAGAGGGGACCTGATTGAAGTGTATAAGATCATGAGAAGCATGGATAGGGTGGATAGAATGCAGCTGCTCCCCTTAGTCAAGAACAAAGAGGCACATTTTTAAGGCAAAAGGCAGAAAGTTTAGAGATTTGAGGAAACACTTTTTTTCAGCTCGAGGGTGGTGGAAACCTGGAATGCACTGCCAGGGAGGGCAGTCGGGGCAGGGAACCTCACAACCTTAAAGTACGTGGATGTAAACCCTGTGAAGTGTCATGATATTCAAGTGTGGGAAAATGAGACCAGCGTAGATAGTTATGTTTTTTTTGGCAATTTAAACTCGATGGGCTGAAGGGCTTCTTCTGTATGATTCTATGAATTTTGATTAAGAAACCAAAATACACACTTGCACTAAGCTCAAAAATTACATTTAACGATAGCAGGGGTTTAGGAATACAGCAGTGACTCTCACTTAAAAGGCCAAGTTTAGAAAGCCACACTAGATTATAAGTGGAACCTGACAAAGCTTCAAGAGGCTGCTTGAGGACTGACAAATCACATAAGGGACTACTTTTGTTACAAAACAAGAAAACAAGCAATCCCACAAATTGTTTTCAACTGTGGGAAACCTTGAAGATAACTGGTAAAGCTTAGTTTACCTTGCCCTGACAAGGGAGGCAGCAAAACAGTTTTTTTTGGTGGGGGGAGGGGGTGCAGCTGAAGAGAACATTCATGAATATTGATGGACTAAGCGCATCATTCAACCTTTAAACATCAAAAACTCAGTGATTAACCCAGGTTAAGATGATCATACTGGTGGGGCTCATTTTGTAGTGGCAATATCCCTACCTGTACATGAGGAAGACTGGGTTCAAGTCCCGTTTGTTCAAGAGATGTGTAATAACATCTCCAAACAGAGATTATACCAGATGCAGGTTGACAGTTCTATTCATGATACCACAGATATTCTAATCACTTTGGTGCAGCACAAGTACAGATACACTTAACCAGACTCTTGGAGAAAGGTATTTCATTGGCGACGTATGGTATAGAGTCCAAAAGTTAAGAACCTTGTTTAAAATAAAAGTAAAACTTTTTCTAGTTTGTGGATGAAACAACAAACAGTACTTGCAGACTATCTACAGAGAAGTAGTACTTCTCTGGAAATAAAAGGCAAGGTACAGTGCAAAACCATTTAAACCGGAATCATTTGATATTTACTCTTCTGGTTCTTTGATAGCAACAGTTTGACTTTGAACTTCTGGCTCGACCTTCTGCTGCTGTTGTTCCTCCTCCTGTATACAAAATAAAAAATATGAATGTTCACAAGAATGCAGTAGCTATACTTTTCACAGAATGGAAACTTAAAATATGTAACCCTCAGGAATTTGCTAAAATGCATAGGTCTTGGTTTTCTCTACCATGCTCTGGCACTGATCCAGATAGGAGTAGGCCATAAATCTGAGCTTGCTCTGTCATTTGAGAGATCATAGCTTATCACCAAATCTCCATATGTTTTGATTCCCAAAAGCACAGTGGGTCACTGCTGCCTCACAGCACAAAGGATGCTTGTTTGATTCCAGTCTAGGGCAGCTGTCTGTGTGGAGTTTGCACATTCGCTCCATGTCGGAGTGGGTTTCCTCCCACAACCCAACAATGTGCATGTAAGATACACTGGCAATGCTAAATTGCCCAGAGTGTCCAGGGATCTGCAAAGTATGTGAATCAGCCATGGGAAATTCATGGTTATAGGGAAGGGGAATGGGTCTGGGTGGGATGGTCTTAGGAGGGTCAGTGAGGACTCAATGAATGGCCTGTTTCCACACTGTAGGGATTCTATAACAAATGCAGTCTTGAACGTACTCAATGACTGAGCATACTGGAACATTGAGTATTCAACTTTTGGAACAAGGACATTTTTCTTCCTCACCTTAGGTCCAAATGACCAACCCCTTAACCTAAGACTATAATTCTTACATCTAGACTCTTCAGCCAGAAGAAAATCTTTCAATATCTATCCTGTTTCAGTCCCTCTGAATTCCATACCTCTCAAAAACATACTAAGAAAATTACAAACTTTGTACACAAGAAAATAAAACAGACTGCACAGCAAATGAAACTTAAATGTAGCATTACAGAACGATCAAGCTACTTACCTTCACTGCAAGAGCGATCAGAAAAGAGTGAATCGCAGAACTAATTTACTGCCTGTTCACTCGGCTAACATGGACAAACAATAAAAATGATAATGTCAGAAAATTCCAGAAACATGGGAAGAAACTACCTCAGTATCTTCTGCTAGAACATCTTCTTCATTCACTTCTTCCTCAGCTGCAAGAGAAACGAGTTGATTGATACTGAACCTAGATAAGCTTGAAACTGCAAACACAGGAGCAAGGACTTGGATTTAAACAATGACACATTTGTAGACAATTCAGTTATTCTAATAAAAGGCCCTGCTTAGGAAAATACTGGAACAGCGGCAAAAGGTAGAGGAAAATACAGGATGAGACAGGCAAAAAAATAAAAACTTCCCCTCCAAAGGGATCGAAAAAGTGCTTTTTACATCAAAAGCCCTCTCTCCCACACATGCACATTCCATTTCTTTTAAAGTATAGCATATGACGACATTAGGCAAGTGTATCGTATCCTTTCGAAGAATGTGCTATGACGACATTAGATTTCCTGGGCCCACGTGTAGTTTTATCACCAGCCACCTGCTATACCAGATTCCCTCCCATTCAAGGTGCTGACAGTGGTTACACTCTAAGTGCCCATTCTCACCGTGATTAATCTTGGCGGAGGATTCAACCAAAGGGTGACATCACTGCCTAGCCTGATCCTTTCCCAATTCAACATTCATACACAGAGTACAATGATCACACAAGAACAAGATTAATGTTATCTTATCAGAGATACTGAAGACAATTGCACCCAAAGGGCCTCTCACTCAAAATGCTAGCATCTTTGGATAGAAGTGTCATCTGACCTTGAGTGCTCCCAGTATTTTCAGCTTTTGCTGCACTACTCCAAGATCAAGACTTGATTTAAACATCAACATTCAAAATGTTGGGCTAATTCTAACCTTTGCTTCCTTAGAAGCAACAAGCTAAACAAAGTCTAGGATTAAATCTAATAAAACACTTGTTAAAAAAAGGTACAAACATCCCCACTAAATGAATGGGTAGTCCTTTCCTTTTGAGAATTAACATGATTTATAACTCAAGATTACAACCAAATAATTAAGCTTCTACAAATATTCATTCAATGGTTCCTTTTAAAAGCAAAGCACAAATGATACCCAATTACACTTATGCATAGATTCTGCAGATTACATTTCCTGATTAAAGAAGAAGTTTATTCTGCAAATAAGTATTTTGAATGTTTAAGTAGACTTTTTATGATTGAGAGATTACTTAATGGTTGAATAAGATTATTGTTCAGGTTTACCTCTAAAAGAAATGCAAAAATCAGTTAAGATCTGAATGAGAACAATAGGTTAATGCATTTATAGTTTCTCTCTACTCCATCCTTCCCTCCACAGATACTGCCTGATCTGGAGTATTTCTGATATTTTCTATTTTATTTCAGATTTCCAGCACCTGCAGTATCTTGCTTTTAAGTGAAAAAGCAGCATGCCTCAGACTGAGTTTTTGGAAGCCATGAATTGTGAACGTATTTTCTCAATTCTAACAACAACCTGGAATTAACATTTTACCCAAATGCACACATTAATGGAAACAAATTAAAATATACACAGGAGAAATTCACATATAGCAAACTGATGGTTAAACCAAAAAAGCCTGGAAATATTAATTATATTAGCGAGTTTTGAGAAGATTTGTCGCTCAGATTGAGGTTCTGAATGTAGGTTTGCGCACTGAGCTGCAATGTTCATTTCCAGACATTTCGTCACCCTACAAAATACTGTACAAGGACTGTAACAAACACTACATTGGATAAACAGGCAGAAAACTAGCCACCAGAATACACTAACATCAACTAGCCACAAAACGACATGACCCTGTCTCATTCGTATCCTTACATATAGATGATGAAGGACACCACTTAGACTGGGACAACACATCCATCTTAGGACAAGCCAAACAGAGAAACGTACGAGAATTCCTAGAAGTATGGAATTCCAACTGGAACTCTATAAACACATCGAGTTAGACCCCATCTACCACCCCCTGAGAAAAACGAACAGGAAGTTATTTCCTGTGGTGACATCACATCACCAACCCAAAAGAAACCCAAACATCTAAATAGAAAGCAGGAATCATCAACAGTGCTTTGCCCAGAGACACACTGAAGATGTTACTTAGGGTGACAAAATGTCTGGAAATGAACCTTCCAGCTCAGCAAGTAAACCTACATCCATATTAATTATATTTGCCACTCACTTTTTATAAGTGGTAATTTTCAACTGAGATTGGGTACTGGAATTGCAGTCTAACTGGAATGCCTGGCTTTACACAGCACAAGGTCAAGATGAATACAGTACAGGCCTGTTTTAGCACATTCATTGAAAATACTTACATTCCTATTTAGAAATTATTTATCTGTTTCAATAAGTCAATTAATTTCAATGTCAATGAAAGGCAATTTGAGATGCTGATTATTATTGTGAAGTCCTAAATTTGCCTTTCACTTGTTTGATAGACAGAAATAAACAATTTCCATGAAATAAGTAGATTTATTTAAATCAATGCACACAACAGAGCACCTATTTTGTTCCAAAACAAAAGCTGAACTGGGGGGGGGGGGGGGGGGGGGGGGGGGGGGGGGGGGGGGGAAAACACATTACACAAAGGTGCAACTAGATACACAATAAGTTGTTTTTTCCTTTTGCGTAACATTGAAGGAAAAAGACAGCAATTAATCAGTTAAATATATTAATTTAATGTATTTATTGTTGAAATTACATCAACACTAAACCACAAAAATTAAGACTCTCAAAAAAGTGGGAATTAACTAACATAAGGATGCAACTCAAGCACTTTGATCAACTTATAGAGGCTGAACAGACTGTACTTAACTGATTAATTGCTGTCATTTTCCTTCAACATTATGCAAAAGAAATAAAAAACAACGTATTGTGTATCCAGTTGTGCCTTGTGCAATGTGCTTCCCCACTTAGGTCAGTTTTTTTTTGGAACAAAATAGGTGCTCTGTTGCGTGCATTGATTAAATAAATCTACTTATTCCAGTGGTCTTTCTCCTGTGGAGTAGGAGGTTGAAGACATATATATAAGTTTATAAACCTTATAAATGTTTATCAAATCATGAAGGGCATGGATAGAGTAAATAGACAAGGTCTTTTTCCCTCAGGGTTGGGAGTCCAAAACTAGAGGGCATAGGTTTAAGGTGAGAGGGAAAAGATTTAAAAGGGACTCAAGGGGCAACATTTTCATACAGAGGGTGGTGTGTGCATGGAATGAGTTGCCAGAGAAGTGGTGGAGGCTGGTAAATTACAACAACAACATTTAAAAAGCATCTGGATGGGTTTATAAGGATATGGACCAAGTGTGGGCAAATGGGACTAGACCAGTTTAGGCTATCTGTTCAATTGGACCAAAGGCTATGTTTCGATGCAGTATAGCCTATGACTCTGACACCAAAAGACACCTGTTATGACTCAACAATTGTTTAATCCAGAACTCAGCTAATTTATTATCCTGAATTCAATGTAATAATTGAAATTGTGTTTTACAAAATTTGTGTTTAAGTCAACATAGCTCTTCATAAATTCTTATAGTAATTTTATTTATTAAAAATAAGTTGTTTGAGATTAAACATTAGTCATGATCTTACCATGTTCTTCCAGGTAAGCCTGCAGTCGCTGGATGAGATCTTGCTTGTTTCCTTTAGTATCCAGCTCCCTTGAAGCACATTCTTGTCTCAACTCAGTCAACTAAAGCACAATGAGAACAAACAGTCAGAACCATGGGTATGTTCAGTAAAGAAATGATTTGAGAAATTGGAGTCGACCACATGACCTGCTTCATTCAATACAATACAGTTGATATTTGGATTCAACTCCCTTTCTTGGCTGCTCTAAACCCTTTAGGGTAGAGAATTCCAAGGATTCACAATCATTCAAGTGAAGTAATTTCTCCTCAGCTGGGCCCAACTTATTACTCTCTTATCCAGAAACTGGGTCATCACATTTTAGGTTCTCCAACCAATGGAAACATTATCTCAGTGTCTATCATGTTGAGACAACACAGGATCTTGTACATTTCAATGAAATTGTCTTTCATTCTTCTAGTAAACAGTGGCCCAAATTACTCAGTCTCTCAGAGGACAATCCCATCATCCTCAGCACTGATTCAGTGATCACTGGCTGTATTGCCACTATATGGAAGTGTAAGTGTAATCTCCCTTAAAAATGGAAATTAAAAGTGCATATACTTTTTTCCAAAACCTTGTACAATTAGAACAAGATCTATTGCTTCCTGTACTCCAATCTTGAGGTAAAGGGGCAACATGTCACTTCCCAATTGCTTGCAGTACATGCATTTCAGCTTTCCACATTCCTTGGAGAAACATACCCCACAATCTTTGAAAATCAGCATTTACGAGTTTCACACCATCCCTGGTCACATTTATACTAGTTCTTAGTTGGATCACTCCAAAACCACTTCTACAACCCCACTTTCTTCCCACAGTCAGTTATCAATCCAAATCTAATCCCAGCACCCTCCTCCCTACAGATTTTAAAATTGACAATCCATCAACTCTACAACAATGGGATAGTCTTTCCTGATTCATAACACTGGAACCCCTTGTTAATTTAAAATAAAACTTTCAAAGTGGCTCAAATTATTTGCTCCAATTTCTCAGTCCCACTTTATAACTTTCCAAACTTCTATATTAGGGCAAATCTACAGAATTTTCGCTTCAACGTGCACTGAGCACCCAAAACACAACTTTAGCAGTGGATCAACCAACGGCTTGTACAAGTTAGCCCCTATTTACAGAAAAAATGACAACTTTCCTAATCGATGTTTCGCCCACTTGCTCAGACGTTCAGGGAATGGTAATCCATTTGAAATATCTGTAGTACACAGCAAAGAGACCTAGCTTAGACCAAACAACATAGCATAGTGGAGAGGGACGGTTTCCTACTTCTATGTGGCCCGTGACTTCTATGGGCGGTGCATTTAGCTATTCATCCATTACGGAAACTTATTTGTTTCCTTTCAATTCGGCACTCGAAGCACATCCCATCTAATTATGCCGCCTAAAATGACCGCAGAATTTTAGACTATCAGGGAGGGAAAAAAAACCAACCCCACCTTCAAAAAGGAGAGAAAACACTTTATGGGTCGCCCGAGGAAAATGAGAACAGAAAAACTGAAGCACGTAACAGTCACTAAATCATAAAATCTCCAGTCTGACCGCGAGCACATTACCCACACATGATTATGACTATGCTAAACTAAATTCCCTTTACCTTCAATTTGCTGATATCCACCGCCGCTCTGTCCGCCATCTTGCCAGGCTTCTTACCCGCTCACCACCTATCCAATAGGAAGCCGCTTTACTCTTTTACCTCACTGACCAACACGCTGCCTCACCATTGGCTCAAACGAGACAGTAAGACGCTCAATTGACTGTGCGAGAGAGATCTGGGGTGGGGGGAATAATTTAAGAGCAAAAACTCACAATTATATTTCTCAACATTTAACAACAAATATATGTTAGATTGAAATTTTAAAATTATAAAAAATTATGGCGACATATCTTATGCGAAGATAATAAATCCTATGGAAGTTATTATATGTGACTCTTGCCAGTCGATGGCTTAGTGGCCACCTTCATTGGAATGACTACCAAATAATATCATTTCAAGAACAGTTATCGGGTAATTTTCAAAGTTGGATGTCAGAAAGGACAGCTGTTTCTGCACTTGTTAACCCACTCGTCTTTTGCTTATTTGTTTCAATGAGCAGAAAATTTTGGAGTGGTAGGCAGAGAAAGAGGAAAACTGGCCAAATACCTTGTTTTCTTTATATAAAGGTTGTGCAAGTACAGACCTGTTGTACATTTACATTTGTAAGTGAACCAGTTTTGTGAGAACATTTAGCAGTGTTTTTATTGAGTTATCCACTTCTGGACTGGACAAAATGTTGAAGCTCAATTCTTAATGCATGTGTATCAGCAATTTGAATCTGCAGGTTTGGAACTAAGCTCAATCTCGTCCTTATGTACTGTCCAAATCTATTCCTACCACAGTCCACTGGAGAGTGATCAAAGGGAGAAACTGACTGACACCTCCCTCCATAACCTACGGCTGGTGAAGCCAATTGTGACCCACTATTTCCCATCTGAGGTCGAACAACTGGCTACAAGCTGGGGTCAACCCTGGGACTATTTGGTCTAAATGGTACCTTGATGCATTTCCTCACTAAATCACTGGAGAGCTACTGTGTATTATGCAAAAACTGTAATGGCAACTGTCTTAGCTGATCTTAGCCACTTCCCTGCAATGGGGAGGGGAAAATCAAGCAGGATTCTAGTTTCTAATGTCACAATGCATGTAATTGTAATACATGAAATATTGTAATTTCAACTTGGAATACATGTAATGTAATCAGAACTTCTCAAGGTGATTGCTGCGCAATGTCAGTCTTGGCTCAGTACTCTCACCTGTGTCAGGAGGTTGTGGATTTAAGCTTCACATGAATGCATGATCTAGGTTGGCACTCTGCAGTGTCAAAGGTGCTGTCTTTCAATGCCCTATCTGCCCACTCAGGTGAGCATAAAAGATCCTTTGGTACTAATATAAAGAGATAGAGGGTTTCCTTGATGTTCTCATGAACATTTATCCTTGAATCCTCACTAACTCAACACGGGAGCCCCTCAGGTGTGCGTACTCAGCCCCCTACTGTACTCGCTGTATACCCATGACTGCGTCGCCAAATACCAGACTAATGCAATATACAAGTTCACTGATAACACCATCATAGTCGGTCAAATCTCAGATGATGGCAAAACAGACTACAGACGGGAGGTGGAAGACTTGGAAAAATGGTGCACTGAGAACAACCCAGCTCTCAATGCCGGCAAAACCAAGGAACTCATTATTGACTTTCAACAGGATGTTACTGAAGCGCCCCCTACACATTAACAGCACAGAGTGGAGAGTGTCAAGCTCCTGGGAGTGGTCATCCACAACAAGCTTTCTTGGACTCTTCATGTGGATGCACTGGTTACAAAGGCCCAAAAACGTCTCTTCTTCCTCAGTCAGCTGAGGAAATTGGGCATGACGGCGAATACCGTTGCTAACTTTTATAGATGCGCCATTGAGAGCATTCTGTCTGGATGTATCACTACCTGGTATGGCAACTGTACCATTCAAGATCAGAGACGGTTACAGAGAGTGGTGAACTTGGCACAGACAATCACAAAGGCGAACCTCCCATCTAAAGGATCCATCTCCCAGGCCCGCTGTCCAGGAAAGGCCGCCAGCATTCTCAAAGATCCATCCCACCCTGGCAATGTTTGTCTACAACCTCTACCATCAGGGAGAAGGTACAGAAGCCTGAACACACGCACCAGCTGGTTTTGCAACAGTTTCTACCCTACTGTTGTGAGAATACTGAATGGACTCGCAAACTCTTAACATTTGCCTGTACCTGTGTTTTTTGTTTTTGCTGCTATTTACCTATTATTTACTTATTTATGCTACTTAACTTGTGATCTGCCTGTACTGCTCGCGAGACAAAGCTTTTCACTGTGCCTCAGTACACGTGACAATAAATTCAATTCAATCAACACAGAGTCATAGAGATGTACAGCACAAAAACAGACCCTTCGGTCCAACTCGTCTATGCCAACCAGACTTCCCAACCCAATCTAGTTGACCCCAGCTTGTAGCCAGTTGTTCGACCTCAGATGGGAAATAGTGGGTCAGAGCCTGGTCCATATCCCTCCAAACCCTTCCTATTCATATACCCATCCGGATGCCTTTTAAATGTTGCAATTGTACCAGCCTCCACCACTTCCTCTGGCAGCTCATTCTATACACGTACCACCCTCTGAGTGAAAAGGTTGCCCCTTAGGTCCCTTTTATATCTTTCCCCTCTCACCCTAAACCTATGCCCCTCTAGTTCTGGACTCCTCCACCCCAGGTGAAAGACTTTGTCTATTTATCCTATCCATGCCCCTCATAATTTTATAAACCTTTATAAGGTCACCCCTCAGCCTCCGACGCTCCAGGGAAAACAGCCCCAGCCTATTCAACCTCTCCCTATAGCTCAAATCCTCCAACCCTGGCAACATCCTTGTAAATCTTTACTGAACCCTTTCAAGTTACACAACATCTTTCCGATAGGAAGGAGACCAGAATTGCAGGCAATATTCCAACAGTGGCCTGTCCAATGTCCTGTACAGCCTCAACATGACCTTGCAACTCCTGTACTCAATACTCTGACTCGATAAAGGAAAGCATACCAAACGCATTCTTCACTATCCTATCTACCTGCGACTCCACTTTCAGGGAGCTATGAACCTGCACTCCAAGGTCTCTTTGTTCAGCAACACTCCCCAAGACCTTACCATTACATGTATAAGTCCTGCTAAGATTTGCTTTCCCAAAATGCTGCACCTCACATTCGTCTAAATTAAACTCCATCTGCCACATCTTGGCTCATTGGCCCATCTGATCAAGATCCCATTGTAATCTGAGGTAACCTTCTTCACTGTCCACTACACCTCCAATTTTGGTGTCATCTGCAAACTTACTAACTATACCTATTATGCTCACTCTTTGTGAGCTGTTACGATATGCAATTTAGCTGCTGTATTTACAACATTAAAGCAGTGACTACACTTCAAGTATACGTAATTGGCTGTGAAGTACTTTGGAATGACCTGAGTATATGGAAAGCATTTTATAAATGCAAGTCTTTTTTTTTTGTGTTTCATTTTCTCCTTTATGAGGTATATTTCAAAAATACCTGCAGCAGCATTCTTGCTACCATCGCCATTTCCAACATAGAGTCATACAGCACTGAAACAAACCTTGCAGTCCAACTCATCTGCCGAATAGTCATCTCAATCTGATCTAGTCCCATTTGCCAGCATTTGGCCCAAATCCCTTTAAATCCTTCATATTCATATACCCATTGTAGTTTCTTGTAACAAGGCCAGCCAGGTGGGCCTCACTCATATGAGTTCCCTGATTGGGGCTGTTAACCTGGTCCAATCAGGCACCCCTGACTGACAGATATAAACAGGAGTGCCCCCCCAACTCTATTTTGATTTAATCCCTGCCCTCCCCTTCACTGTTTGATCACACAGCATTACCCTTTGATGTGAAGGGCAGTGCTTGTCACTGGCCACTCGGGTGTTTCCTTTCTTCCTGGTGTTGGAAATTGGAATAAAGATTCATGCACACACAACATAGGTGGTGGAGAAAAAATAAGCACTACCGCAGTTAGGTGGTAGTGTGGGGCTAATAAAATGAAAACAAAATAAAAGATGTGTTAGACCATAAAGAAAAACGAGTGCCAGAGATTCTGTTCACTCTGAGAGCTGGCTCTTGAGGGAGCTGGATCAGTGCGTAAAGGACTCTCTACTTTTCTGTTAAGGAGGAGAGGAGACTGACCTCTGAACTGCCTGGATCACACAGTTAGTATGTCTTATTACTGCTGTTGGTGTTTCTGACTGAGGAGGAGAGTTTTCTTTTTTGTCTCTCCAAAAAAGAATAAACAGGAGTCTCAGAAGTTCTCTTCACTCTAGCAGCTGGCTCAAAGGAAGTTAGGTCCATGTCAAGGATTTCCCATTTGTAAATAAAGGGGGACTTGGTGGAGGGATATCTGCCACTGTGGAACTATTTCAGTGGCAATGAGAGAAAAAGCACATTTCTGAAGAAACTCACTCACAACAGTCCTCTTTGAGTTGGGGTAAGCGTTTTAGTCAGCATGCCATTATTTGGGAAACCTAAAAGAGATCTAGAAGTGCAGGTTCATACTTCCTTGATAGTGGAGTCCCAGGTCAATAGGATAGGGAAGAGGTGTTTAGTGTGCTTGCCTTTATTGATCAGTGCATTAAATATAGGGGTTGGGAGGTCATGTTGTGGCTCTACAGGACATTGGTTAGGCTACTTTTGGAATACTGTGTTCAATTCTGGTCTCCCTGCTATAGGATGGATGCTGTGAAACTTGAAAAGGTGCAGAAAAGATTTGCAAGGAAGTTGGAGGGTTTGAGTTATAGGGAGAAGCTGAATAGGCTGGGGCTATTTTCTCTGGAGTGTTAGAGGCTAAGAGGTGACCTTATAGAAGTTTATAAAATCATAAAGAGCATGGACAGGGTGAATAACCAGGTCTTATCCCCAGGGCAGAGGTGTCCAAAGCTAGAGGGCATAGGTTTAAGGTGAGAGGGGAAAGATTTAAAAGGGACCTAAGGGGGAGCTTTTCCATACAGAGGGTGGTGTATGTATGGAATGAGCTGCCAAAGCAAGTGGTGGAGGCTGGTGCAATTACAACCCTTTAAAAGGCATCTCGATGGGTATATGAACAGGAAACGTTTAGAGGGATATGGGCCAAATGCTGTCAAATGGGACTAGATTAATATAGGATATCTGGTCAGCATGGATGAGTTGGACTGAAGGGTCTGGTTCTGCACTGTACAGCTCTATGATTCATTTGATCCTGCCGTTAAATGTTGGGCCCAGTATGTGGAAAGAATGCATTATATTTTGGAAACAACTGACATTGGGGCAGATGAAATGCAACAAATAATTCTCCTGGCAGCTTGTGGACTTGCAACGTTTTTGGTTATTAGGAGCTTAACTTTCCCTGAGGTATTATACACTAAAATCTTTCAAGAGTTGACCCACTTAGTGAAGGAATATGAGCCCAAGCCTCCTCTAATTCTGAGAATTTGGTTTTACTCAGTAAGTCAAGAATTAGGGGGATCCTTATTGGGATTTTTGATTAGGTTAAGACAACTAGCAGAAGCATGTGACTTTGGTTTAACCTGAGGGATAGAATGTATATGTATTTGGAAAGGCAAGGACTGATTAGGGATAGTCAACATGGCTTTATGCATGGGAACTCATGTCTCACAAATCTGATTGAGTTTTTTGAAGAAGTAACAAAAAGGATTGACGAGGGCAGAGTGGTAGATGTGATTTATATGTACTTCAGTAAGCGTTCAACAAGGTTCCCCATGGGAGACTGGTGAGCAAGGTTAGATCTCATGGAATAAAGGGAGAACTTGCCATATTGATACAGAACTGGCTCAAAGGTAGAAGACAGAGGGTGGTGGTGGAGGGTTGCTTTTCAGACTGGAGGCCTGTGACCAGTGGAGTGCCACGTGGATCGGTGCTGGGTTCACTACTTTTCATCATTTATATAAATGATTTGGACGTGAGCATAGGAGGTATAGTTAGTAAGTTTGCTGATGACACCAAAATTGGAGTGTAGTGGACAGTGAAGAAGGTTACCTCAGATTACAATGAGATCTTGATCAGATGGGCCAATGGGCTGAGAAGTAGCAGATGGAGTTTAATTTAGATAAATGCAAGGTGCTGCATTTTGGGAAAACAAATCTTAGCAGGACTTATACACTTAATGGTAAGATCCTAGGGGAGTGTTGCTGAACAAAGAGACCTTGGAGTGCAGGTTCATAGATCCTTGAAAGTGGAGTCGCAGGTAGATAAGATAGTGAAGAAGGAGTTTGGTATGCTTTCTTTTATTGGTCAGAGTATTGAGTACAGGAGTTGGGAGGTCATGTTGTGGCTGTACAGGACATTGGTTAGGCCACTGTTGGAATATTGCGTGTAATTCTGGTCTCCTTCCTATCGGAAAGATGTTGTGAAACTTGAAAGCGTTCAGAAAAGATTTATAAGGATGTTGCCAGCGTTGGAGGATTTGAGCTATAGGGAGAGGTTGAATAGGCTCGGGCTGTTTTCCCTGGAGCGTCGGAGGCTGAGGGGTGACCTTATCGAGGTTTACAAAATTATGAGGGGCATGGATAGGATAAATAGACAAAGTCCTTTCCCTGGGGCGGGGGAGTTCAGAACTAGAGGGCATAGGTTTAGGGTGAGAGGGGAAAGACATAAAAGGGACCTAAGAGGCAACCTTTTCTCTCAGAAGTGGTACGTGTATGGAATGAGCTGCCAGAGGAAGTGCTGGAGGCTGGTACAATTACAGCATTTAAAAGGCATCTGGATGGGTATATGAATAGGAAGGGTTTGGAGGGATATGGGCCGGGTACTGGCAGGTGGGACTAGATTGGGTTGGGATATCTGGTCGGCATGGACGAGTTGGACCAAAGGGTCTGTTTCCATGCTGTACATCTCTATGATTCTATGACTCTAACCCTTAATGAGTTGCAGGGAGAGACAATTTTGGTATGTGGGATTAACGATGTACCCTTGGAGAATACCACTTGAGGGAAGGCAATTGCATAGCCTCACTCAGGACATATCCTGAACAGAGGGACTCTAGGCCAGCCCACAGCAAAGCCCCAAAACAAAGCCAAGCCTCGGCCAAACAGTTAAAATTTTCTTCAGGATTTGGGCCGGCAAGCCACTGCAATTGCTGCCGGTATGTAGATTCATAACAGCAAAAATGTTCCACTAGACCTAAAGAGAACTCATAGGCCATTAGCCAGGAGACTGCACACACTGGAAAGTCCACCTACGTCAGGTCTAGAATAGTTAAATTGCTCAGCAACATCCAAATCAGAGCCAATCAAAATAAATGTCTGGTTCAATGGTCACCCAGTTCAAATAGAGGTTGATACCAGTGTGGCCATTTTGGTGATTGCAGAACCAGTCTTAGCAAAATTCGTTCTGACTCTAAACCTTAAGTTTGCATAAGCCCTCAGCTAGAGAACCTATACTAGGGAACCTTTACAGATTAAGGGTACAATTTCGACTCGGGTCTTTTATGGGAAGCAGCTGGTTCAGTTACCACTGATTGTAGTAAAAGGCTCGAGCCCAAGCTCAGTGGGGGGAAATTGACTAAGAAACATTCAGCTTGATTGGCTCCACATTCTTTGATTAGAAAATGGCTGGCTGAGTGAAGTCCTAATTAACTACCCAGAGGTTTTTCAGGAAAGCCTAGGGACTAACAAAGGAGCCCAAGGCCATCTGGCATGTTGACCAGAGAGTAATTCCATCATTCTGCAAGACCTGCCCAGTGCTTTTTGCCCCACGGGCAAAAGTAGAGGCAGAAATCAGAAGGCTGGAAAGCAGATGAATCATCAACCCAGTCCAGTTTGCGGAATGGGCAGCACTGGTCATAACGATCTTGCAGCCTGATGGGTCAGTTTGCCTTTGTGGGGTTTTTAAAATGATAAGCAGCTTTTCACAGCTGAATAAATACCCAATTCCTTGCATAGGATTTATATATAAAGCTGATGTGGGGTGGGGGTGCTGTCCTTCATAAAGCTGGACAAGAGCCATGTGTACTTGTAATAGTGGTTAAATGAGAATTCCAAGAAGTATGCTACTTCTTGGGTTAATCATTAGAGTTTGTAGCAATATGCAAGACTGCCATTTGGGGTATTGTCAGCCTGTGCAATTTTCCAGCTGGCAATAGGGAATATTTTACAAGGTCTACCCTAGGTTGCTATTTATCTAAATGACATGCTAATAACTAGGAAGATCAATAAGGAACACTTCGAGAACATGGACGTCATCCTTTGACATTTCTCCCAGGCAGGCATATGCCTTAGAAGGAAAAATCTGTGTTCCAGGCACCCCAAGTGACTACAGAACCGACAAGACCGGGTTACACGTATTAGAAGATAAAGTGAGGGTAATCAAAGGTGTCCCAGCTCCCAAGTCTTTACCGGCACTTAAGACTTTTCTTGGGCTGGTGAATTATTATGAAAAGTACATAATCTGGCCTCTATCCCGGCACCTTTGCATCAACTGTTCAAGGATCAGCCTTGAAAATGGCCACGTAGTCAAGCCATCACTTTCAGGGAACAGCTATCATCATCAAAGGTGTTGGCATACTATGATCCCAAGCAAGGTCTGATACTGACATGCAATGCTTCCCCATATGCCATTGGGATCTATTAGCTCATAGGTGGCCCAATGGAGAGAAACGCCCACTAGCGGAAGTCCTGGATGCGCACGATAATGCAAAGCATAAATATGCCCAGATAGAGAAGGAAGATTTGGCAATCATATTAGGAGTCAGGAAGTTCTACCAATACCTTTACAGATGTAAATTTGTAATAATGAACCACAAACCCCTGCTAGACGACAAGGCAGTGCCGCTCATAGCTTCAGGCCACATTCAGCGGTGGCCCACAGTTACAAGCTGAATTGCTGTCTGGAAGGCGAAGTAGCAAATGCAAGTGCATTGAGTTACTGCCCAGTGGGGATACTTCCAGTCACAGCTGACAATGTCCGACTTTGGACACAGAGATCTGGTCCTGGCAAAACTGAAACAGCTGGTGGAGATGGGGGAAACCAAAGGGCTGATAGTAAATATGAGGGAAGAAAGGAAGCACCAGTTAAGTGTTGATGGTTGCATTTCTACTTCATTTGACACTAAAGCAATTTTGCTTCATCTTTTTAATCCTTTCGTGGCAGCCACTGCTTACGCTGCAGCCTGAAATGGACATTATGCTCCTTGTTTTAAGGCAGCAAATGGGGAATGTCTGTAAAATGTTCCAACCCCATGTCGGACAGCTTTCTTTTTTTTTATTTCAAAAATATACTTTATTCATAAAATGATTTGATGGTCTGTACATTTGGTCATGCCATACATATGTCCACATTTACAAACACAGATTCGAATTTATCATTGTCATATACAGGCCTGTGCATTTTTCAATCTTGTACATATATTTGGCTGAGGCATCAGCAGAGCCCAAAAAATGTCCGCATGGGCCCCCTGTCCTTCTTTAGGCAGGCCGATCTTACACGGTGGTCTTTCCCCACCGCGCCTTGGCGGCAGCTGCCCCAAGCTTCAGCGCGTCCCTCAACACGTAGTCTTGGACCTTGGAATGTGCCAGTCTGCAACACTCAGTCGGGGTCAACTCCTTCAGTTGGAAGATCAACAGGTTTCGGACCGCCCAGAGAGCGTCCTTCACCAAGTTGATGATCCTCCAGGCGCAGTTAATGTTCGTCTCGGTGTGAGTCCCGCGTCACGGCGCTGCTCGGGACGAACCTCGACAAGCACCACTGCATTCCTCTCCAGACTTCCTCTGCATAGGCACATTCCAGAAGGAGGTGTGTGACAGTCTCGTCCCCCCCGTAGCCACTTCGATGGCCCGGGTGACTGCGGCGGCACAGGTTCTGGGGATAGGCCATTCCTCTGCCACATATAACAATACTGAGAGTACCTCACACCTGATGACCAGGTTTTTTCCCGCGATGGAGAGCGATCGTTGCCCCCATCTGCCTAGTTTCTGTCTCATCTTCCTGATCCGCTCCTCCCAGGTCTTGGCGCACGCCCCAGCCCCCCCGAACCAAATACCCAGCACCTTCAGGTGGTCAGTCCTGACGGTGAAGGGGATAGAGGATTGGTCGGCCCAGTTCCCAAAGAGCATGGCCTCGCTCTTGCCTCGGTTTACCTTGGCCCCCGAGACCCGTTCGAACTCGTCACAGATGCACATGAGTCTGTGCACGGACAGTGGATCCGAGCAGAAAACAGCGACGTCATCCATGTACAGGGAGGCTTTAACCTGTAGGCCCCCGCTGCGGGGAATAGTCACCCCTCTCCGGCTCACATCCTTCCTGATGGATTCGGCAAATGGCTCTATGCAACACACAAACAAGGCGGGTGAGAGAGAACAGCCCTGCCTGACTCCGGATCTGATTGGGAAACTTTTTCTGATTCCCACCCATTGATTGAAACTGCACTGACAATGTTGGTGTAGAGCAGTCTGATCCAATTACCGATTCCCTCCCCAAAGCCCCTTTTGAAGAGGACATCCCTCATATATGTATGCGATATCCTGTCAAAGGCTTTCTCCTGGTCCAGGCTGATGAGGCAGGTGTCCACCCCCCTGTCCTGCACGTAGGCGATCGTATCCCTGAGGAGTGCAAGACTCTCAGAGATCTTCCTGCATGTCGGACAGCTTTCAAGCAGCTTTTGGACATTGGCCGTCATTGCACACATTTTCAGCCGAAGGTCCAATATCTTTCTGGTCTGGATTGCTCAGCAACACCTGTAGAGTGCAGGTAGATATTGATCCTTGGGAGAGTATAATCCTGAAATTTTAAACAAGCAAATCTGATTAAAGACTACAGCAGGTAGGCTGAAATGTGGAGTTGTAGCCACAATCTGATCAGCCTTATTAAATAGTAGAGCATATTTGAGGGGCCAAATGATCTACTCCTGCTTCTAATTTGCATGTTTCTTTTTAATATGTTGGGGTCTTGACTGGACAACTTTTTAAAAAGATGAAATTCACATCATTCATCCTTCTCCCCTATGCTTGCAGAAGTAGATTAACAAGTTCGTCCAGCAAGACCTCAATCTTAAAATTCATGTGTGCTTTCAAATGCTTGCACCCTTCTCTGTCTGTAACCTTTTCCAGCATCACAACCTCTTCCAAATCTGTAGCTCTTCTGATTCTAGCCTCTTTAACATGCACTCACATACAGACTTGTTCCTTTGTTTCCAAAAATAAACTTTTTTGTAAAATACGCAAACATATGTTATAAACATTTCAACTTGAATTACAACATTTACAAGAAAATTCATCTTCTTGCTGTACCTTTCATGCACAAGACAATTGTCATAGACACAATTGTCATAGACTCAGTCATTCAGTTGAACAGCATGGAAACAGACCCTTCAGCCAACTTGTCCATGCTAACCAGATATCCTAAATAAATCTAGTCCCATTTGCCAGCAGTTGGTCCACATCCCTCTAAACCCTTCATATTCATATACCCATCCAGATGCCTTTTAAATGTTGTAATTGTATCAGTCTCCACCACTTCCTCTGACAGCTCATTCCATACACACATCACCCTCTGTGTGAAAATGTTGCCCTACCCTGGGGAAAAAATCTTGACTATTCACCCTACCCATGTCCCTCATGATTTTATAAACCTTTGTAAGGTCAACTCTCAACCTCCAATGCTCCAGGAAAAAAAGCCCCAGCCTAAAGTCATAGTCTCATACAGCATGGAAACAGATCCTTCGCTCCATCCAGTTCATGTTGACCATGTTCTCAAATTAAACTAGTGCCACTTGCCTGCACTTGGCCATTATCCCTCCAAACATTTCCTATCCATGAACTTATTCAAATGTCTTTTAAACATTGTAACTGTACCTGCATCCACCACTCCCTCTGGCAGTTCAATTCACACAACAACAACTGTCTGTGTCAGAAAAAATGCCACTCATGTCCTTTTTAATTTCCAGAGGATGTGGTGGAAGCTGGTACAATTACAACATTTAAGAGGCATTTGGATTGGTATGTGAATAGGAAGGGTTTGGAGGGATATGGGCCAGGTGCTGGCAGGTGGGACTAGATTGGGTTGGGATAACTGGTCGGCATGGACGGGTTGGGTCGGCATGGACGGGTTAGAGTCATCTCTATGACTCTAATCTTAAAAATATGCCCCCGAGTTTTGAACGCCCCCACCCTCGGGAAAACACCCCTGTCATTCACTTTATGATTAGATTAGATTCACTACAGTGTGGAAGCAGACCCTCCAGTCCAACCAGTCCACACCGATCCTCTGAAGAGTAACCCAACCAGACCCATTTCCCTCTGACTAATGTACCTGACACTATGGGCAATTTAGCATGACCAATTCACCTAACCTGCACATCTTTGTGATGGAATTGTGGGAGGGAACTGGAGCACCCAGAGAAAACCCACGCAGACATGGGGAGAATGTGCAAACTCCACACACACAGTCTCCTGAGGCTGGAATCGAACCTGGGACCCTGGCACTGTGAGGCAGAAGTGCTAACCACTGTGCCATCGTGCCACCCATCTAAGCATCTCATGATTTTATAAACCAAAATAAGGTCATCCCTCAACCTCCTATGCTCCAGTAAAAAAGTCCTACTTTTCCAATCTATTTTTATATCTCATACCCTCCATTCCCAGCATCATCCTGGTAAATCTTTTCTGAACCTTCTTCAGTTTAATAATATTCTTCCTATAACCAGGCAACCAGAACTGTACACAGTACTCCAGAAGAGGGCTCTCAACATGCTGTGTGACCTCAACATGTAGTCCTGTACTCAAAGGTCTGAGCAAGGAATAGAATAATCTATTCAGCCTCTCCCTACAGCTCAAACCCTCAAATCCCTACAACATTCTTGCAAATCTTTTCTGAACCCTTTCAAGTTTACCAACACCTTTCCTATAGCAGTGAGACCAGAATTGAACACAGTATTCCAAAGGTGGCCTCACCAGTGTCCAGTACAGCCACAACATGACGTCCCAAACCCCATACTTCTCTACCCTGGGAAAAAGACCTTGGTTATTATTGCAAAGAGGAGAAAGTGAGGACTGCAGATGCTGGAGATTACAGTCCAGAGTGTGGTGCGGGAAGAGCACAGCAGGCCAGGCAACATTTGAGGAACAGGAAAATTATCATTTTGGGCATAAGCTCTTCATCAGGAATAAGGCTCGTGTGTCTGGGCTGAGAGATAAATGGGAAGGGTTTGGGGGAGGTAGCTGAAGGTGGTAGGTGGGGAGTGATGGACTGTTCTGGAGGGCAGTGCTGAATTGGAGGTTTGGGATTGAGATATTGGGGGGGGGGGGGGGGGGGGGGGAGAGGAAATGAGGAAGTTGTTGAAATCCACACTTATCCTGTGTGGTTGCAGGGTCCCAAGGTGGAATATGAGGAGAAATACGGAACATTAATTCTGATTTCTCTGCACAGATGCTACCAGATCCCTGAGCGTTTTCAGCAATTTCTGCTTTTGTTCTATACTCAATGCACTGACCAATGAAGGCAAGACAATAATTACAAAATATATTCTATGTCGGGTGGAAGTCCCGGGGAAAAAGCATCTCAAATTGGCCATTACATAAAGGGCAAAGTTTCGCTGAACAGCGCTATCCCCACCCACTTTCTTTACACGACTGACTGACGGCAGTACCTTCAGCGGACTTAGCCCAAAACGTTGGAATTTCCTCCCAAACGTTTCTCTCTCTTCAATATATTCCTTAAAAGGGTACTTTTAGCAAACTTACATTAATTTGTCATCACATTTTATTCTTTGAGTCGGCATCAGTTTTTGTTTATTGTATAAGTGCGTACGGTTGTAAATATATTGTATAAATTTTATAAAAGGGATACACTCTATAAACTTAATCCTACGCAATCGCTCTTGATCCTGAAAGAAAAGTCTCTTTTTTGGGGGTAATTCACGACCACTGAACTCCCCGAACCAGTGCTTTGGGCCTCCATTAGCCGCCATCGCAGTAAAGTCAAGAGAATCTGAAAGACTCCGGGAAAATGTGCCCATGTCAAACTGTGGGCGGGTGAGACAAAATAAACATTCAAGATTCAAGTTTCTTCCGCCCGCTCACATTTTCGCAAGGAGCAGCTCCTAGTTCCGATCCTCCAGCGGCTGAGTGTGGAAGCGAAGTCTGGGTTCGATATGGGGAAAATGGGCTGCGAACAACGAGATGACAGCGGATGATTTTAACACCATCACTGACAGCCTCTGGGAAATCCTTCTGGAAGTTTTCAAGGTCTGTGCGTTGTGCTTCTATCGGTGGACACCAGGTAGCGTAGTTATTAGCAGTAAAGTGGTGAGGTATTTGGAGTAACAATCGAGAGGCCTTCCTGACATCGCAGCCCGTTCTGACATTGTACTCTAAACCACAGTATGAAGTGCACCAACAAGTCGATTAGGTAACTCAGGGTAGGTAATAAACATTTATCTTGCTAGTGATGCCCACATCCTGAGATTTTTTAAAAAACATGTTACTGTAATTACACTTTTATAAGACTTACTTTGGCACACCATTTCAGGAACGAACAATGAAAGTCTGCTCAAATATTGGGACGCAACCTTCTAAAGCTGCAGTAATGATCAGGATAATTTGATTCAAGCAAAAAAGTGCTCCACCGAGAATTCAACTCAACATTTCTAATGGAAGGGCGGGGGTGGGGGCTCCACGTTTATTGTGTTAAATCGGGTTTAAGACCATAAGACCATAAGACATAGGAGTGGAAGTAAGGCCATTCGGCCCATCGAGTCCACTCCGCCATTCAATCATGGCTGATGCGCATTTCAGCTCCACTTACCAGCGTTCTCCCCGTAGCCCTTAATTCCTCTAGACAACAAGAATCTATCAATCTCTGCCTTGAAGACATTTAGCGTCCCGGCCTCCACTGCACTCTGCGGCAATGAATTCCACAGGCCCACCACTCTCTGGCTGAAGAAATGTCTCCGCATTTCTGTTCTGAATTTACCCCCTCTAATTCTAAGGCTGTGTCCACGGGTCCTAGTCTCCTCACCTAACGGAAACAATTTCCTAGCATCCACCCTTTCCAAGCCATTTCTATACATTGGTGCCAGATTTCTGATGCAGTTTTTCCCGTGTCTACAAGATTTATGTTGATCGCGAGAACATTTATTAAACAATAGCAAAAATGCTCTCATAATCTCATGGGTTTGGGTCGGTTGTTCTTCGGAGGGTCGGTGTGGACTTGTTGGGTCAAAGGGCCTGTTTCCACACTGTAAGTAATCTAATCTAAAACACAATGAAGAGAGTGATGGAATGAAGGATTGGTGGGGGTCAAGTGGAGGTTTACAAGAATGATCCCACAGATTGAAGAGCTTGTCTAACCACCTGATGGAGGAATGGCACTCCAAAAGCTAGTGCTTCCAATTAAACCAGTTGGACTTTAACCTGGTGTTGTGTGATTTTTAACTTTATCATATGACGAGAAGTTGAGGAACCTGGGTCTGTACAAGATTGACATTAGTCGGGGGGGTTCACTGAAATTTACAGAATACTGAGGGGCCTGGATGGAGTGGACATGGAGAAATTATTTCTTCTAGTAGGAGAGACTAGGACCTGAAGGGAGAGCTTCAGAGTGAAGGGATAACCCTTTAGAACTGAGATAAGGAAGATTTTTTTTCAGTCAGAGGATGATTAATCTGTGGCACTCATTGCCACAGAGGGCTGTGGAGGTCAAGTCACTGAGTGCATTTAAGTCAGAGATAGGTTATTGATGAGTCAGGGATCAAGGGTTGCCGGGAGAAGGCAGGAAAATGAGGTTGAGAAACATCAACCATGATCGAATGGTGGAGCAGACTCTTTGGGCTGAATGGCCTTACTCTGCTCCTACAGTATACTTATAATCTTGTATGTTTTGCTGTGGTTTTACAGGATTTTGATGGATCCTACTGTGCACAACCTATAAGCACCAATAAAATCAGTTAATCTGTTTATTTTTGAGAGATGTTGGGTGAAACTGGAATATTGGCCAAGGCACTAGGCAAGCTTCCTTCTCTATAAATAGTGCTGGGGAATCTTTAAAGTCAAATTGAATGGGGAGATGGAACTTTAATAAATAATATTGCTAATAAAATAACACTACACTGATCTGTCATTTCCAGATTACACATGCCCTTATTTAATGGCAGCTTGGACCTATATTTCTGACATAGAAGAGAACCAGTACTAAATCAAACCAAGCTGAAATGATATCTTCTTCTGAGCATTCAGATAATGTCATTATTCATTGGATCTGTCTCTCCGAGAACCATATTTAGTAGAATGCTGTGGAATATGTGAGCTGTAATATTTTTATGTTGAGATCTTTGTGTTTGGAAAACCGCAATGCATGCATTGGAATAAATATTGTTGTGAAGCTCTCCTTTTACATTCCATCATAAAACCCTCATATGTTTTTCCATGGCTTCATGTTGTAAATGCACAAAGACCCTTCAACAGTCAACCACTTGTGCTGGCTGTATGCACATCAATGGCATCCTAGTGAACTAAGACTTAATAAAAGTTCCACTCAGACCAACATTTATTGGATTTTGTTTAGTTTGGGTCCGATCGAATCTGAAATAGGTTTATGCATTCAGGTGATTGTCTCCCTAGTATTTAGACACTGTCTAGTTTTGGGAATATAAGTTTTTATATCTGCACGATAGACAGTAATGCTACAGTTTTCAATCCCTGCACTAAAAATAGACCTCCTAATCCCAACCTAGACCTGCGTAATAAAAAGAGACTCACAGAACATTCTCACGTTGCACTGAGTCCAAAATCACATCTTGCTGCTCTTTTATAAGAAAGGAGGATTTCTAAAGAACCTTTCACAGATGTTTGGTCCATGGTTATGATGAAGGATACAGAAGTTTTGAGAGGGAGCATAGGAGCATTACCTGGATTTTTTAAACATTCATTCAGGATTTGGGCATCACAATAGACAAAAGGTGCAGGAGTAGGTCATTCTGCCCTTCGAGCCTGCACCACCATTCAATATGATCATGATAGATCATCCTTAATCAATATCCTGTTTCTGCCTTATCTCCATAACCGTTGATCCCACTATCCTTGAGAGCTCTATCCAACTCTTTCTTAAATGAATCCAGAGACTGGGCCTCCACTGCCCTCTGGGGCAGAGCATTCCACACAGCCACCACTCTCTGGGTGAAGAAGTTTCTCCTCACCTCTGTCCTAAATGGTGTACCCCATATTTTTAAGCTGTGTCCTCTGGTTCGGCACTCACCCATCAGCAGAAACATGTTTCCTGCCGCCAGAGTGTCCAAACCTTTAATAATCTTATATGTCTCAATCATATCCCCTCTCAGTCTTCTAAACTCAAGGGTATACAAGCCCAGTCGCTCCAGTCTTTCAGTGTAAGGTAATCCCGCCATTCCAGGAATTGACCTCGTGAACCTACGCTGCACTCCCTCAATAGCCAGAATGTCTTTCCTCAAATTTGGAGACCAGAACTGCACATAGTACTCCAGGTGTGGTCTAACCAGGGCCCTGTACAGCTGCAGAAGAACCTCTTTGCTTCTATATTCAATTCCTCTTGTTATCAAGGCCAGCATGCTATTAGCCTTCTTCACTACCTGCTGTACCTGCATGCTTACCTTCATTGACTAGTGTACAAGAACACCCAGATCTCTCTGTACTGCCCCTTTACCTAAATTGATTCCATTTAGGTAGTAATCTGCCTTCCTGTTCTTGCCACCAAAGTGAATAACCATACATTTATCCACATTAAACTGCATCTGCCATGCATCTCACCACTCACCTAACCTGTCCAGGTCACCCTGTAATCTCCTAACATCCTCATCACATTTCACCCTGCCACCAAGCTTAGTATCATCAGCAAATTTGCTAATGTTATTGCTAATACCATCTTCTATATCATTAACATATATTGTAAAAAGCTGCAGTCCCAGCACTGATCCCTGCGGTACCCCACTGGTCACTGCCTGCCGTTCCGAAATGGAGCCGTTAATCACTACTCTTTGTTTCCTACCAGCCAACCAACTTTCAATCCAAGTTAGTGCTTTGCCCCCAATACCATGCGCCCTAATTTTGCTCACTAACCTCCTATGTGGGACTTTATCAAAAGCTTTCTGAAAGTCCAGGTACACCACATTTACTGGATCTCCCTCATCCATCTTCAGAGTTACATCCTCAAAAAATTCCAGAAGATTAGTCAAGCATGATTTCCCCTTCATAAATCCATGCTGACTCTGACTTATCCTGTTTCTACTATCCAGATGTGTCATAATTTCATCCTTTATAATAGACTCCAGCATCTTTCCCACCACTGAGGTCAGACTAACTGGTCTATAATTTCCTGCTTTCTCTCCCCCACCTTTCTTAAAAAGTGGTACAACATTAGCCACCCTCCAATCCGCAGGAACTGATCCTGAATCTATCGAACTCTGGAAAATAATCACCAATGCATCCACGATTTCTAGAGCCACCTCCTTCAGTACCCTGGGATGTAGACCATCAGGCCCTGGGGACTTATCAACCTTCAGACTTAACAGTCTCTCCAACACCAATTCCTGGCAAATATAAATTCCCTTAAGTTGAGGTCCTTCAGCCACTGTTACCTCAGGGAGATTGCTTGTGTCTTCCCCAGTGAACACAGATCTGAAGTACCAACTCAATTCTTCTGCCATTTCTTTGTTCCCCGTAATATATTCCCCTGTTTCTATCTTTAAGGGCCCAATTTTAGTCTTCACCATTTTTTTGCTTTTCACATACCTACAAAAGCTTTTAATATCCTCCTTTATATTATTGGCCAGTTTACCTTCGTACCTCATTTTTTCTCTGCGTATTTCCTTCTTAGTAATCCTCTGTTGTTCTTTAAAAGCTTCCCAGTCCTCCGTTTTCCCACTCATCTTTGCTATGTTATACTTTTTCTCTTTTAACTTTATATGTTTCTTAACTTCCCTCGTCAGCCACGGCCACCTGTGCCTCCTCCTAGGATCTTTCTTCCTTTTTAGAATGACTCGGCCAACATTTATTATCCATCCCCAATTGCCCAGAAGGCAGTTAAGAGTCAACCACATTGCTGTGGGTTTAGAGTCACATGTAGGCCAGACAAGGTGAGGATGGCAGTTACCTTCCCTAAAGGACATTAGTGAAACAGATGGGTGTTTCCAACAATTGACAATGGTTTCATGGTCATCATTAGATCCTCAATTCCAGATTTTTATTGAATTCAGATTCTGCCATCTGCCATAGAATCTAGGTCCTCAGAATATTGCATGGGTCTCTGGATTAACAGTCTAGCAATAATACCACTAGCCTATTCCCCAGTGGTATTAACATTGAACTTTAACATTTTATAGAAAGGTTCAAGCTTATTTACTTCAGCTAAATGTAGGCTTAGACAGGTTACGTGGAAACATTGAAAACAGGTGCAGGAGTAGGCCATTCAGCCCTTTGAGCCTGCTTTGCCATTCAATAAATTTGTGGCTTAACATCCAACTCAGACCCTGCTTCCACTTTCTCCCCATACCTTTTGATCCTTTTAGCCCGAAGAACTATATCTAATTCCTTCTTAAAAACATTCAATGTTTTGGTCTCAATCGCTTTCTATAGCAGAGAATTCTACAGGCTCCCCACTGTCAGGGTGAAGAAATTTCTCTTTAGCTCAGTGCTAAATGGCCGACCCTACATCCCCTGGTTCTGGACTCCCAAGTCATCGGGAACATCCTTCCTGCACCTAACCACCTAGTCCTGTTAAGGAATGCAATTTCCCCTCCCACGTGATCAACAATGCTCTCCAGTGCATCTCCTCCACTTCCCGTACCTCGGCCCTTGAACCCCACCCCACCCCACCCCCCCGTCCCCCGTCCTCACCTTGCATCCCACTAATCTCCAGCTACAGCGCATTATCCTCTGCCATTTCTGCCACCTACAATCAAATCCCACTACCAGAGACATATTTCCCTCCCCACTCTTACCTGCGTTCCACAATACCATTCCCTCTGTGACTCTGTTTTTAGGTCCATGCCCCCCACCAACTCATCCTCCACACTTAGCACCTTCCCTTGCCACCACAAGAGATGTAAAACCTGCACCCACACCTACCCCCCCTCACCTCCATCCAAAGGCCCAAAGGATCCTTCCACATCCAGCAGAGATTTTCCTGCACATCCAAACACCTCATCTACTATGTCCGTTGCTCAATGTGGTCTTCTCTGCATTGGGGGCCTCCTCCACTGCTAAATCCAAGCCATCCAATGAAGAACGCCTCATCTTCTGCCTTGGGACTCCCCAACCACATGGCATCAATGTGGACTTCAGTTTCTTATTTCCTCTTCCCCCACCTCATCCCAGATCCAATTTTCCAACTTGGCACTGCCCCATGAACTATCCTACCTGTCAATCTTCATTCCCACCTATCTGTTCCACCCTCCCCTCCAACCTATCACTATCACCCCTCACCTGCATCTACCTATAGCCTTCCCAGCTACCTTCCCCCAACCCCCACCCTTGTATTTATCTCTCAGCCCCCTTCCTCCTCCTCACCACCTTCCCCCCAACCCCCCCCTCTCCCCCCAAAATACCACATTCGTGAAAGGCTTGTACCCAAAATGTCTCCTGCTCCTCAGTTGCTGCCTGACCTGCTATGCTTTTCCAGTGCCACACTTTTAGACTCTGATTTCTCCAGCATTTGCAGTCCTCACTTTCTCTTGGTCCTGTTAAAATTTTATAGGTTTCTATGAGATCTCCCCTCATTCATCTAAATACAGTCCTAACTGATCCAGTCTGTCTTCATATGTCAGTCCTGCCATCCCAGGAATCAATCTGAAGGCCAACATACTATTTACCTCCTTCGCCGCCTACTGCTCCTGCAATGCTCACTTTCAGTGAATGGCGTACCAGGACAATCAGGTCTTATTGCACTGCCCCCTTCCCCAAACTGTCACCATTCAGATAATAATCCACCTTCCTGCTTTTGTTACCATAGTTAATAACCTCACATTTATCCTCATTATAAATGTGACTCTCATTATCTTCACCATCTGCCATTTTTTGCCCACTCTCTCAATTTGTCCAAATCACACTGAAGCATCTTTGTATCCTCCTCACAGCTCACCCTCCCACCCCAGGTGTGTGCCATTTGCAAACCCGGTGATATTACAATCAGTGCCTTCAACGATAATCAATATATGTTATGACTTTTTAGAAAGTGAGGTTATTAATGAATCTGATTTAAATAGATCAACTGAGATAGATGGGTTATGCCTATACATTCTGCTGGTCTGAAACAAAATATAAAGTCTCAATTTAAATTTTCTTGGGCATGATGGGTCAAATGCCTTAGTTCTTTGCTCTATGATGTTGTGAAATGCAGCATAGTAGGAGGGATTCCTAGAAGCCTCAAGATGCATAAGGGTAGATAAATCCCCAGGACCTGATCAGGTGTACTCTAGAACTCAGTGGGAAGCTATGGAAGTGATTGCTGGGCCTCTTGCTTAGATATTTATATCAGTGATAGTCACAGGTGAGGTTCCGGAAGGCTAATGTGGTGCCATTATTTAAGAAAGGTGGTAAGGAAAAGCTAGTGAGCCTGGCATCGGTGGTGAACAAGTTGTTGGAGGGAGTCCTCAGGGATAGGATTTACATGTATTTGCAAAGTTAAGAACTGATTAGGGATAGTCAGCATGGCTTTGTGCATTGGAAATCATGTCACACTAACTTGATTGAGTTTTCTGAAGAAGTAACAAAGAGGATTGATGAGGACAGAGCAGTAGATGTGATCTATTTAGGACTTCAGTAAGGCATTCAACAGGATCCTCATGGTAGACTGATTAGCAAGGTGAGATCTCATGGAATCCAGTGAGAACTAGCCATTTGGATACAGAACTGGCTCAAAGGTAGAAGAACCGAGGGTGGTGGTGGAGGGGTGTTTTTCAGACTGGAGACAAAAAAAGTGCAGATGCTGGAATTCGAGGTAGACAAGCAGGAGGCTGGAAAAACACAGCAAGTCAGGCAGCATCAGGTGGTGGTGAAGTCAAAATTTTGGGTGCAACTCTTCTTCAGGACTGCGGGTGTGTGAAAGGGGAACTGCAGTTAAAGGGGTGGGAGAGGGGCAGAGTGGTGAAGTAAGGATAGGTGAACCAGGTAGAGGGTATGACCTTGTTGGTCAATGGGAGGAATGAATCTGATTGGTAGCTGGAAGGAAGGGTTGGTCAGAGGAATGGAAGGGAAGAGTGACTGGAAAGGGAGTTGGAGGATGGGTAGGGAGGTTATTTAAAATGTTGAGTCCTCTGGGCTGTAGGTAGCCCATACTGAAGATGAGGTGTTGTTCCTCCAATTTGCAGTCTGATTTGCTGTGGCAATGGAGAAGGCCGAGGATGGTCATGTCGGAAAGGTCTGAGTTTTTATATCAGATATGAAACCATAAAACTGTTTGTCGAGCTGGTGGATTCTGCACTGGATATAGAATAACAGAGGTTCTCCATATGTTTGGGAAAGGGAGGTCTTGAGCTGGGGGAGGGATGAGGAGGGGAATGGAAGTGCCTCTGCATTGCAGAGAGGATAGAGTGGAGAATCTGGAGAGAATTGTTTGTGGACGCTGGACTAATGGTGTGCCACAAGGTTTGATGCTGGGTCCACTGCTTTTTATAATTTATATAAATGATTTGGATGTGAATATAGGAGGTGTAGTTAGTAAGTTTGCAGATGACACCAAAATTGGAGGTGCAGTGGACAGTGAAGAAGGTTACCACAGAGTACAACAGGATCTTGATCAGATGGGCCAATGGGCTGAGGAATGGCAAATGCAGTTTAAGTTAGATAAATGCAAGGTGCTGCATTTTGGAAAGACAAATCAAGGCAGGACTTATATACTTAATGGTAAGGTCCCAGGGAGTGTTGCTGAACAAAGAGACCTTGAAGTGCAGGTTCATAGCTCCTTGAAAGTGGAGTCAAAGGTAGATGTGATAGTGAAGAAGGCATTTGGTATGTTTTCCTTTATCGGTCAGTGCATTAAATATAGGAGTTGGGAAGTCGTGTTGCGGCTGTACAGGACATTGGTTAGGCCACTTTTGGAATATCGTGTGCAATTCTAGTCTCCTTCCTATTGGAAGGATGTTGTGAAATTTGAAAGGGTTCAGAAAAGATTTACAAGGATGTTGCCAGGGTTGGAGGGTTTGAGCTATAGGGGCTGTTTTCCCTGTAGATTCAGAGGCTGAGAGGTGACTTTATAGGAGGTTTATAAAATCATGAAAGGCATGGATTGGGTAAATAGACATGGTCTTTTCCCTGGGATGGGGGAGTCCAGAACTAGAGGGCATAGGTTTAGGGTGAGAGGGGAAAGATATAAAAGGGACCTCAGGGATAACATTTTCAGGGAGAGGGTGGTGTGTGTATGGAATGAGCTGCCAGAGGGAGTGGTGGAGGCTGGAACAATTACAGCATTTAAAAGGCATCTGGATGGGTACATGAATAGAAAGGGCTTAGAGGAATGTGAGCCAAGTGCTGACAAATGGGACTAGATGAGTCTTGGATATCTGGTTGGCATGGATGAGTTGGACTGAAGGGTCTATTTCAGTGCTGTATGACTCTATGACTAGATAATTGACCCAATTTGTTATTGTATTGTCAATGTATTTCAACATGAAATTTCCAATGATTTAGAACAAATAAACCTAATGCAAGATGTCTGACCACTATACAAAAATGCATAATTATAACACAAGACTCGAGTTCAATTCTCCCTGGAAGATGGATAGATAAGAATGCTTGTGACTCCCATAATAACCTAAATAAGCCCTTGCTTCACTACAATGCAAGTTTTCAAAATCAAACGTTCATTTAAAATAAATTCCCACAGTGACATATATGAATTCACAAGTAAGTAAGTTAGCTTGCTGAGTTTGAAGGTTTGTTTTCAGACGTGATGTTACCTAGTATGGTGATGAAAGCTCAGTGAGCTAACTTATATATTTATCATCAACCTGAGCTACAAATCTTCTCAAAAATCGCTAATATATGAATTGAATTATGGTGAAGGAGGAGTACTTGGATTCCTTCCACTCTTAACTTGGAAAGTCATATGGTGATATTTGAGGGAAAAAAATAAAAATTAAGCCACGACGGGAAATCTTCCAAGGGAGACATTTTTCCTTTGATTCTACAGGAATTGCTGCAGTGGTTTCTGGTTAGGATACTTTACTGGTTTGGCTGCTAGGTGAGGAATATCTTTGATTATTACTGGCATCTCGTTCCCCCTTTCCCAAACTATCTCCATTCAGATAATAATCCTGTTTTTGCTACCAAAGTGAATAACTCAGATTTATCCACATTATACGGTATCTGCCATGCATTTGTCCACTCACTTCAACTTGTCAAAATCACATTGAAGCATCTCTGCATTCTCCTCATAGTTCAGCCCCCCTATTATTGTTGTGTTCTGTAGAAAATTGAGTTATTTGTACTTGTAATCCTTGTTTAGATTTCTCCATGTAGGACTTTTAGCAAGCGCAAACCACTAAGTTTGCAGTACACCAGATGCTTGTGAACAGAATGGACAACACTGCACCAATTTCACCGATTTTGAACAGCATTGAGTGACATCGAACTTTGTCTTTCAGTTGGTGACTGACCTACTGTGCAGTGCCATATTTTCAGAGGTTTTCAGGGATTTTAAAGTGAAAGTTATCAATATTGAGATTTGAGACAATCCAATACATTTTGTTTTCTGATGTATAACTGAAAAAAGACACATTTTGTCATAACTTTTCATCTTGCACTCATCAGAATACCAATGAAAAGAGGAACAGAGCAATGACTTGACTTTGACAGGGTAATGCCTTGATTAACCAGAATCAAATTGCCTCATCTGATTTAACATTCCATGCCAGATTATTCTGTATTCTGCCTAACATCCCTTACTGAACCAAACCCTTACTCCACCCTAACCATCAAATAAATTTGGCTTTTATCTCATTGTGGAATTATAATGTGTACAAAGTTGCTATTATATGTTCCTACATAGTAGTTACCTCACTTCAAAGTCAGGCATTATACCCAAAGTTCTTTGAGATGTTTCTGAAATACATGATAAGTTGCTTTATAAATATATCTTCCTTTAAATCATCTGATCATTGGCAGGCTGGGAGCAAAATAAATGTAGAAAAAAGAAGTTCATACACATAACAAACAGGGAATAAGAATAGGCAACTCAGCCCTTTGAGCCTGTTCCGCCATTCAATACGATCATGGCTGATCTGATTTTAACTTCAACTCTACATTCCTGTGTACCCTTTGATAATCTTTTAATCCCTTGGTAGTTAAGAAGCTATCTTCCTCTGCCCTAAACATTTTTGAAGATTTTGCATCCACTGCCTTTTGAGGAAGAGAATTCCATAAATTCTCATCCCTCTGAGAGGATTTCATTTCCTTCATCTGTCTTAAATGGGTAACATCTTAATTTTAAACTATCACTCCAAGTTCTAGAATCTCCCAGAAGATGAAACATCCTTTCCACACCCACTTGGTTAAGTCACCTCAGACTCTTCTAAACTCCAGAGGTTACGTGTTTAGCCTTTCCTCATAACACAATGCACTCATTCCAGGCGTTAGTCTGGTAAACATTCTCTGAACTGCTTCCAGTGCATTAACACCCCTCCATCAATGTGGGGTCCAATACTGTACACAGTATTCCAAATGAGGTCTCACCAATGCCATGGATAATTTAAGCATAACCTCCCTATTCTTACATTCTTTCCCCTCGCAATACAACATAATATTCTATTAGTGTTTGATTACTTGCTGTACCAACATACTAACCTTCTGTGATTCATGCACTTGGACACCCAGATCTCACTGCATCTCACAGCTCTAAAATCTTTCACCATTTAGATAATTATTCTTTTTTATACTTTCTGCCAAAGTTCATACTTCCCCACATTGTACTCCCTTTGCCAGATCTTTACCCGTTCACTTAACCTATCTATATCCCTTTGTAGGCTCCATGTGTCCTCTCACAACTCATGTTTCTGCTTATCTTTGTGTCATCACCCAATGTAGCTACTGTACCTTCAGTCCCTTCATCCAAATAATTTATATAAATTGTAAAGAGTTGAGGCCCTAGCACCAATCCCTATGGCATACCATTCATGACATCCTGCTGGACTGAAAAAGAAGCATCCCCTTCAATGTTTCTTATTTGTTGACGTGTACTTAATCTGTACTTTCTGGAATATCCCCTTAAACATTTGCCACTGCATCAGTATTGACAGATCCCTTAACCTAAATTGCCAGTTCACTTTTGCTCTGCTTTCATGCCCTCATAACTGCCCTTGTTTTTCATTTAAAAATAATATTTTGGACACACACTTCTCTCCTTTTAAACTGTATGTAAACTTCAATCATGTTATGGTTGCTGCTACCCAGGGGTGCTTTCGCTATGTGGTCAGTAATTAATCCTATCTCGTTGGTCAAAATCAGGTCTAGTGTAGCCTGCTCTCTGGATGGTGCCATAACATATTGGTCTAAGAAACTGTCCTGAAAACATTCAATAAATTCCGCATCTCAACTACGTTTTCCCAACTGATTTTGCCAGTCTATAGGTAGATTAAAATTCCCCATGATAATCGATGTATCCTTTGATAAGCTCCCATTATTTCTGCCTTGATACTGCTCAAGGACCTGCACACAACTCTCACCTTTATCATTCCTCATCTCTACCCAGACTGCTTCTATATCCTGGTTTCTTATATTTAATTCATCCCACTCTATTGTGCTAATACCATCTTTAGTTAACAGAACCAGTTTTCCACCCTTTCCTAGTGAAATATCACATGCCATTCAATATTCAGTTCCCAAATCTAGGTCATCTGTCAGCCATGTCTTAGTCATGGATACTAGATTATACTTATTTATTCTCAATTTGTACTACTAGTTCACCTGTTTTGTTTCGAATGCAACATGCATTCAAATACAGTGCCTTAAGTTTTGTCTTTTTACTATTTTTGTACCCTCACATCTTATCTGATTTGCTCTTAGATCTGTATTCTCTATCCTGTCATTATGTTTATCACTTCCCGCATTCATTTCTTCCTCTATTTCCTTTTCTCCATTCTTTGATACATCACAACTTCACAAATTTAAATCTGTTCTACCTCCCTAATTATGTGGCTTGCAAGAACACCAGTCTCTGTATTGTTCAGGTGTAGATTGTTCCAACAGCATACACATGCTGGCACTGTACAAATTTAAATTATCAACAGCATCAGCCTGGTTAGAGGAAGAGAGATTTAGGTGGAGAGCTGCATGCCCTTTGCTGTGTCCAGTTTGGTCATTTTCATGGACCATATGAACTTAGGAGCAGGAGTAGGCCAGTCAGCCCCTTACAACTGCTCCACTGTTCAATAAGACAGGAACATAAGAACAGGAGTAGCCCATTCAGCCCCTCAAGACTGTCCACCATTCAGTGAGATCATGGCTGATCTGTGGCCTAACTTTACATACCTACCTTTGGCCCATACCCCTTTGTTTACCAAAAGATTGTCTCAGATTTAAAATTTACAACCGGTTCAGCATCCACTGCCATTTGTGGAAGAGCGTTCCAAATATCTACCAGTGTGCGTGTGTCAAAGTGCCTCCTAACATCTCTCTTGAATGGTCCGGCCATAATTCTCAAACCATGCCCAGAGTTCTAGAATCCCCAACCAGTGGAAATAGTTTATCTTTATCTACCCTGTATTTTCCTATTAATACCATGAAGACTTCATTGCTGAAGGTTTTGTGGTCCACATTCCAACCTAACCCTGATTGGGGGAGCATCTTTCAGAAAGATTGTGCTTTTCAAGAATCTCAAAAAAAAACAAATCTTCTACTGGTCAACACTTGAATTTTGTGACTCTCGCACAGAGCTCTCATTCTTGAGAATTGGCTCACTGTGATACTGTGCTTCCAACTCATGGTAATGGCAAAGCTGCTCAGCACTGCCAATTGTATAGGGGACATCTGTCAGTTAGGAGTAATTGATGACTAAACATTAGTACAACTATTGAATCTAGCTTAGTTTAGTAAGAATTATAGCATACTGCTCCTTTTAAATAGTAAGGACTTAAGTAGTCAGCATCTCTCGATTTAACATGTCTGTTTGTTTTTTTAAGGTTACCACATTGCTGCAATGGCCAGTCTCCTAACTGCCTTGATCTGTGCTTCTGAGAAATCAGCAAATATTGCTCGAGCTTGTAAACGGGAAGAAGAATTGTTCCAACTTCTCATTGAAGAGAAAAAAGGACCAGATAAAAATAAGAAGTTTGTACAAGACTTCAAGACTCTGGCAGATGTCATCATTCAAGAAGTGATTAAGAATGATATAGCAGAAAAGGTGCTGACTATCAGAAAGGCAGGCTGGGTGAAATACTAATTCAAATTGTGTGTCTGGTTTCAAATAAGAGATCCCTTTTCTGTAATTACTAATCTCAATACAGTCCCAAGTCACATGAACTCAGTGGGGAAAAAAAAACTGCACTTAAATGCTTCACTCATTTAGCAATCTTGCTCAGTTGTAGTGTCAAGAATGGAGCCATCATGAGTACCCACAAATGAAAAGTTCTTCACAGTTTAAGACACATTTATCTTGATGCAAAGAAAGCATGACATTGTGTCTGACTCAGTTTATCTGATTTGAGTTAAATCTAACCTGGCATTTGAAGAATTTTCTACTTCCGTTGAGGTAAAAACAATGACTGCAGATGCTGGAAACCCGTTGAGGGTCAACTGATCATGTTGACTTCTCAACATAATGAGAAAGAAGACCATAAGACCATAAGACATAGGAGTGGAAGTAAGGCCATTCGGCCCATCGAGTCCACTCCGCCATTCAATCATGGCTGATGCGCATTTCAGCTCCACTTGCCCGCATTCTCCCCGTAGTCCTTAATCCCTCTAGACAACAAGAACCTATCAATCTCAGCCTTGAAGACATTTAGCGTCCCGGCTTCCACTGCACTCCGTGGCAATGAATTCCACAGGCCCACCACTCTCTGGCTGAAGAAATGTCTCCGCATTTCTGTTCTGAAATGACCCCCTCTAATTCTAAGGCTGTGTCCACGGGTCCTAGTCTCCTCGCCTAACAGAAACAATTTCCTAGCATCCACCTTTTGCTCCAAGAGTTTAAATAAAAATAGAATGGAGAAAAATGGAAGGGAAAAGGTTGTGTTATTATCATAACCCTTCAGAACAAGTTACTCTGTTTGTAAGGATGGTGCTGTCATTTGATGTGTGAAGAACAACTCAAACTAAATATATTTTAAAACGTATTAACTATCACATTATATCCCAGTTAATCAGGGAATATGTTCTGCAGTAGATTGTCACAGTTACCCATCCAACATGACAAATGGTTGCTGTGAAGTTTTTTGGGGTGCACCAGGTATTAAACCTCACTGTAAACAACAACATAGTCCTGTTTGCAAATTTTTTTTTTAAGAAACATAAGTTCCAAGGAAAAATACTGATCCATTGGTAATCCTGGCAAGAAGTTGAGGGACTCTAAGTTTAAATGGATGGAAGCAGACAAGAGGAACTCAATTCACATTTCACCCTCAATGGTTCACTTTGAGGCTGGTCTGCAGAGCGGTTGGGATGATGTTGCGCACATATCATTAAATGATTCTACTTTGCAAATCTGAATTTGTCACTGCTAATTATTTAGCTATATTGTGTTTTTATTAACTGTACTTTTAAATGATCTTAATAACCTCCGGATACTTGAGTAATTAGAACTTACCACAAGGGTTCAGTCATAACTGCAATGCGAGGCAAGCATTTTGCTAACTGGTTTATCAAGACTATAAATCTTCTCAGGTCATGAGCTGATTTTGTAGTTGGAAACCTCTTAATAGCCTTCAGTTTTTCTGTGGGTGTGGTCTTGCCCATTCTCGTCAATGATGTGTTCCAAGTAGTGGATAGATTCCTTGGAGAACTCAGTTTACATTGTAGATAAGCTATTTGGCCTGCAGGCTTTTGAAAACGACATGGCCCCTTTGGTCATGATCCTCAACCATCTTCCCGCAGATCAATGTATCATTCTTGTGTAATGTGACAACTTTTAAACTTCTAACATAATGGACATAGTCAGCTGAGTAATCTCTGGGGCTGACATGATCGTGCTGGCAGATGATAGATACAAAATTTTACAAATGGAGTATTTTACAAAAAAAGTAGTGTGTGGATTGCTTTTGTAATGATACCTGCCAGAACTTAGTGTTGGCATCAAGTTTGGATTTTTAAAAAAACTATCTTTAGGCCATTTGGCTTGAAGATAGTAGACATAGAGTGGGTTTTCTCATTACATCAATGCAAATTCTGATGGATCCAATGGGTTTGAACACAATGGCGATGCCCAAACACCAGTGGCTTGTTTGGTAACCAGGGAAATGACATCCAGTTCAGTAATTTCCTAAAGTTGCTTCTACTTTGATTTGTTAAGAAGTGCTGAATCTTCCTGGCTATGGGCAAATGTAACAGCTTAGCAACATTCTTTAACAAGATTGATTACTCATTACTGCATTTGCTTAATCCTGTGAATACTTTGGGGTATCCCATCTCAAAGGCACATTTGTTCCTGTACAGTGCCAGCTCTCCAATCCTTTAAGGTTAAAAGCAAAGCATGCTTTCTTACTCAAGAGTAAGATATCCCGATAATGAAATGTGTACAGACTTTCTACTATCTGACATCCTTTATGTTGCAGTATTACTTGTAACATATACTTAATGTTGAGAGTCACTTCTCCTAGACATTGTTGTTTCATGTCTAAGCATGGGTGGCTCACTGGTTAGCACTGCTGCCTCACAGTGCCAGGGACCTGGGTTTGATTCTAGCCTCAGGCAACTGACTGTGTGGAGTTTGCGCATTCGCCTATGTCTGCGTGGATTTGCTCCAGTTTCCCCCCACAATCTAAAGGTGTGCAGGTTAGGTGAAATTGTCATGCTAAATTGCCCCTATAGTGTTCAGGGATGTGGAGGGTAGGGGAATGGGTCTGGGTGGGTTACTCTTTGGAGGGTTGGTGTGGACTTGTTGGGCCGAAGGGCCTGTTTTCCACACTAGGGATTCTATGATTCTAATTATTTGTCTGTCAAATCAGTTTCCAGAACTTGCACCTCATATCGCTGGAGAGGAATCCAACAAATTTGAAAATAGTTTGGGTATGTCACTAATGTTTACTTAGTTACTTCAAATCATGTAGAACACAGTCAAGTTTTCAAATGTAGAGGGACTGAAATAAGACATGGTTGATGCTGAATTGGCTTTAAGTAAACTATTGTATTCATTGCTGATATAGCTGGAGGTGGTGGAGCTGAGGACATGACCAATGTCCTTCCCTCCATCATAAGGTCAGAAGTGAGGATGTTTGCTGATAATTGCACAATGTTCAGTATCATTCACAACTCAAATACTGAAACAGTCCATATGCAAATGCAGGTTTGGGCTGAAAGGGTATCGTTACAATCACCCATGCAAGTGCTAGGCAATGACCATCTCCAACAAGTGAGAATCTAATCAACACTTCTTGACATTCAATGGCATTACCATCACTGAATGCCCCACTATCAACATTCTGGGTGTTACTGCTGACCAGAAACTAAACTGAATTCGCCATATACATTTAGTGGCTACAAGAGCAGTAGGTAACCCCCCCACCTCCTGACTCCCCAAAGCCTGTCCACAATCTACAAGTCAGGAGTGTGATGGTATGCTGTCCATTTGCCTTGATGAGTGAGAGTCCAACAACACTCAAAAAATTCATCACCATCCAGGACAAAGCAGCCCACTTGATTAGCACCAGATCCACAAACATCGAGTCCCTCCACTGCAGACACTCAGTAGCAGCAGTGTGTTCCACCTACAAGACACATTGCAGTAACTCATCAATGTTCCTACAACACAATCTTCCAAATTAATGACCACTTCCAACTAGAAAGATAGGGGCAGCAGATATATGGAAACACTAGTCTCTGCAAGTTCCCTATACTATTCACCATCCTGACTTGGAAATAAATAGCTGTTTGTTTCGTGTTGCTGGGTCAAAATCGTAGAACTCCCCTCCTCATGGAATTGTTGGTAGAATGACACAAAGTGGATTGCAGTGATTCAAGACTCACCATCACTTTCTCAAGGGCAACTAAAACTGGGCAATAAATGGTGGCCCAGTCAGTGGAGTCCCTATCCCATGAATGCATTTTTAAAAAATTCAGTTCTCTCCTGACAGATTCAGTAACGTCTTTGTGCTGGTATTCCTACCACATTCAGTTTTGTTTTGATGAAAGCTCCACAGAGTTCACAGAAAAAAAAATAAAAAAGCTGGTGGTAGCAATCATAATTGAGTCTTTTTTAACTCTGAAAATGAAGTTGATGGCAAGGTTCTAATATTTTCTTGCTGAAATACATACATTGCTTATCAGAACACTAGAGTTTCTCTACTAGAGTTTCTCCTTTAATTTTCTTTACTTCTTTTCTGAAGTTACTGACTTTTTCTAGATGGGGTTCAGTATCAGTGATTCTAACAAGTGCCCCAGAGTCTCCCACAAATTTCCATTCTTGATCCATGAGCCCAGGTTGGATGAGAGCAATATTAAAATTACTTCCCAACAACAGTCACAGGACAGCAACCAGAATCTCATAGTCACAATAATCTTGGGAACTTATTAAATCACCTCCAAGAGAAACTTTCTGGAATGTCTCCCACACCAAATTAACACAGTTTTCATTGTTTTTATGTCAGAAGAATACATAAAACCTGTCAGAGAGGAGACACTGAGGATCAATGTTTAGTTGAGTCATTACTGTTTGGGACAGATTTTGCTGGATTGTTAAATAAATAAGTAAATTTTTTAAAAATGATAATACTTGCCCCATACCAAAAAACACCTAATAACTCAGCCTAAACTACATACTGCCTCTGACATCTTTCTAAATCTTTGCTCTGCACTGCACCAAGCAATTTGTTCACTCATGAGAGCCATCTTGGAAGCACCAGTGACCTTTCAGCTGTAATTTTTTAAGTTACACAAGAACTATATGCAGTTTAGAAAACTTTTGACGATTAAAATAGATCTTGTCAGCAAAGGGTAATTGAATACATTTTTTAAAATAACACAGCGTGTTTATAGAATATAATTGCTTAATTAATTTGTACAAGTACTGTAATTTCTGCACCATTAGTGTTTAATTTGCAATTGATAACTTAAGTGGCTGTTTAACTTGCTGCACTTTGGAGGCTTGCTGAATCATGTCACTGTTTACCTAAAGACATGTTGCAATAAATCTGTTGTAGGAACACAAGAACAGGAGAAGGCTATTGAACCCATCGAACCTTCCCCACCATTTAATACAATCATGGCTTATCAAACAATTTAATGCCTTCTACCCACTCCATCCCCATAAACCTGTATGCCAGTGGTAATCAGAAATCTATTAATCTCTACTTTAAACTCAAAGACTGAGCTTCCACAGCCATCTATGGTAGAACATTCCAAAGGTTCACAAAACTTCTGAGTAAAAGAAATTCTCATCTTGGACCGAAGTGGCACCCCTGTTATTTTTAAAATTGTGCCCCTGTTCTTGACTCCCCATCTTACCTGCATCTAACCTGTCTATTCTTTTAAGTATTTTGTAAATTTCAATAAAATCACCTCTCATTTTGTGAAACTCTACAGGAATCTAGGCCCAGTCTGCTCAATCTCATTTCATATGATAGTCCCACCATCAACAAATCTGATGAACATTCATTGCCCTTCCTCTATGGCAATCTTCCTTTTGTGCCCTTTAATGACTCGTTTGCACGGCAATGTGGTGTGACAGGAAGAAGTGCCTTCATTTGTACCTAATCTGCAAAAGTAGCATTTACCAATTCTAATATCTACCAATAAATATGGTCTCATTCATATTTTGGATTAGTTGATGATATTGAGAAACCCTTAATCAGATATTGCCAAACAGCATCTATTAAAATTATATGTGGCAGATGACAAGAACTGCTTGAACTTGTTGGTTCATAAATGTTTAGACAATATTTGCTTATTTAATGACCATATAATAATGGGTTATCCAGTTTTACCAAATAGGATTAAAAGTATTTCCCACAAGTATCAAATTCACGCAGTCATTAGTCACTGATTTGCTATTAGACAAACTAGATTGTTCAAACACATTTGGAGGAATTTGGGCAGGATCAACCTTAAATAGTGTGCTGACTCGTCCTTCCTCATGACATTTCTGCCAAAGCAATGCTGTCAGTATAAGCTCCAAACCAGGATGTTTGAACCGTACGGTGCTTGTTTTTGAATGGAACTTGTGAGAGTCGTTTTTGTTCGTCACCATCTCCAAAACTAAATTAAATATAAGATGGGAGAAAGCCGACACACATAGACTATCACAATATTTTTGAATTCATATAATCTTTGCATTATATTTGGACAACTCTAGTAAATATTAACCTAACAATAAGCATTCTTGTTCCTTTATTCCCTATTACAGGTGAAACCATTGCTGTGAAAGTCTGCAAAACAGAGCAAGAAACAGCAGAATTGCTGGGTAAAGTGCTAGATGGGAATCTGAAAGCTGCTGGCCTTTTGGCAAAGTGTATCCATGAAAGTGTTCACAGTGATGGTCCAGACTTGCAGAAGCTAACAATAGATATTCCTATTGACACCATAGGGATATGGGTTGATCCTATTGGTAAGTAAAGCCTTCATCAAAATAAAATCTCCTCAACTTATATTAAGCCTTGCACTTTGTAACAATCTTCATAGGGACTGATAACCTTAAGAGAAATTCAAACTTCCACGTAACAGCTAAATGAATGGTTGTCAAGATTTGACAATAAAAACAAATCACTAAAACACTATTGACTAAACACTTGAATTTTCTTAGGCAACTTATACTTTAACTACAGGAAAGAAATTCCCCCATTTAACTTTTAGCATGACTGAAAATCTCTTGCAATGTTTATATGTTACACTGTTCATTGAGTGGACACTATATCCTTCAAGAACTTGTATAAAATTATTCACTGCTCCAGATGGCTTGCTTTTTTTATTTGGCTTTCTCAACTGGATAACTTCTAATCCTAGAACGTCCTTTCAATGTGCAGTTCCCTTTCTCATGTCAAGCTAAGAGATCTTCCAGCCTCCTTTAAAGCCTCACAAACTCAGTCTTCAGTCAGAACACGTGGTCCCACCTGCATTCTGTATGGTGAAATATATAATTAGTATTTTCCCTGCTTCAGGTGCAGATCTGGTTAGTTTTATCTTTTGAAACAAAAACATTCAACATAATGTGGCTGGCAAAATTCCCTCCCTAAAGGATATTAGTGAACCAGATAGATTGTTATAATAATTGATTATAGTTTAATGGAACCATCGCGGAGACCTGGTTTCAAATTTGAATTGAAAGTATTAGGACTTAAACTCATATCATCAGGGCATTGGCCTGGGCCTGGGGTTTATTAGTCAAAGTGACAATACCACTACACCACTGTCTTTGCTTAATCTTATACTGTCCATCTCATAGATGAATGCAGACCACAAAGATAAAACTGCCTGCTTTGATATTTATGTACCAGGAAGTCTGTAACCTCATCTCAAAATAAATTCCTCCAACTTCCTCCATGTAATTGGGAAACATCAGTTTTCGATAAAAAGAAATGCTGATTAGTTATCCTTGATACAACTTCTCTGCATCTGAGAAGCAAATGCATGGTTTGCAGCATCACCATTTTTCTCGGACTTCAGGGGGAATCTGGGTCCACTCATGGTAAACTCAGACTGTGGTCATTGTCTCCAAACATAAAACAATCATGTCTTCTTTTGATCTCTAACAATCAAATCATTCAAGCTTATTGTCAAAAAGTGTGGTGCTGGAAAAGTGCAGCCAGTCAGGCAGCATCTGAGGAGCAGGAGTTGACATTTCGAGCATAAACTCTTTATCACATTCCTGACGAAGAGCTTAAGCTCGAAACATTGATTCTCCTGCTCCTCAGATGCTGCCTAACCGGCTGCGCTTTTCCAGTGCCACACTTTTTGACTCTAATCTCCAGCATCTGCAGTCATCACTTTCTCCTCATTCAAGCGTATTGTTAGGCAGATCAGAACAGGTCACATGATCACCCCTCAATTGGCCAATTTTGAAAACAATCCAAAAATGTAATCTTAAACCTCAATTGCAACATCCCCCCATTAAGAAAATGGAAAGTCATCACTATAGTGATGAGCTTTCATAGATATTACCCAAAATATGGCAACTTGTAATCACTTCATGCTGTCGGTGTCCATTTACAGTCATTCCTCGAGTAACTGAATACCAGGAGTAAATTATATGCTCAAAGTTCTCGATCATAGAGCTTTTAGCCCTCTGAATTTAGTCCCTTATCTTATTTTAAAAAAGAATCAACCATTTCATCATAAGGTTTTTTTAAAACATTCAGTCCTTGGATCAGCCTGTTTAGATTGTTCCTTCTGAATTGTGTTATCTTTCATTGCTCTTCAATGTCCAAATCAAAAAGTAAAAGTCTCAGCCAAACAAACATCCAAGATGCCTTTTTCATGTTGACACACAAGATTACAGTAGTCAATATTTCATTTGTTTAGGAGCAGACCTGGCTACTTGTGTCTCATCTTCTCTATCTTTCAGATTACTGAATATCACACTAATCAAAACGATGCTGTCTGTAATAGTCATGGGTTTATGCGGAAACTTGTAACCCAATCTCAAAATGAATTCTACCACACTCCTTACCATGGCTACAAGAAACAAATTTGCCTTATCCAATGCTAGAACCCTTGCTGATTTTCATTTTTTTAAAGTTTGTCAGTTTTGGTTTGGAGCTGTGAACTGAGAGCTGAAAGGTAACCTTCAGACTGTGAGCAGCAGCTTGTGTTAAAAAAAAGGAACAAACTAGCTGTTATTTGTTTTTGAAACCAGGCCTGAAAGTTAATTTGCAGGTTAGTTCTTGATCAAAGAATTTAGTTGATGCTTTGACTCCAGAGAGGCCTTACGCTTAAGCAGATGGCAAATGCTGAATGTTAACGGAGACCTCATAGGGAAGCAAACAGTCTACAAAGGCAGGCCAGACTTTGAACTGATTTTTGGACTCATGTTGAGTCAAAACTTGCGCCAAATTGACATTAATTAAATCATCTTGTCATTTATCTTTGCTCTGCTAAAGGTACGATTGTTCAACTGTCCATTACCATTCCCAACTGGATGTGGCAGAACTGTAGGGCTGAGATCTGATCTGCTAGTTGTGGCATTGCTTAGCTTTAGCTATTGCATGCTGCTTATATTGCTTGGCATACCAGTAGTCCTTTGTAATCACTGCAGGCATGCCCTCTTGCACTCTTCATTGGAATTTCTTTCATCTTGGTAAGTAAACAGATAGATACAGTATCATTGCTTACAACTCAACACCTTCTGCATCTTTCTGGGACTCTGGGAAACTCCAAGTTTCATCAGTGGTATACACCGAGATTGTGGTCAATGTTTCCAAGTGTAAATACCTTCCACCTTCCTCTCAGTGAAATAATAAGTCTCCTTTTGCTTTCTAACAACGAAACCACCTAGGTTTTTAAAATTCATTTACAGGATATGGGCATCACTGGCTAGGCAGCATTTAATGTCCATCCCTAATTGCCCAGAAGGCAATTAAGAGTCAACCACATTGCTGTGTGTCTGGAGTCACATATGGGCCAGAGCAGGTAAGGATGGCAGTTGCCTTTCCTAAAGGGTATTAGTGAGCGAGATGGGTTTTTCCAACAATCGACAATGGATTCATGGTCATCATTGGACTCTTAATTCCAGATTTGTTTTTCTACTGAATTCAAATACCCTATCTGCCATGGTGGTATTCAAACCCTGGTCTCCAGAACATTACCTGGGTCTGACAATATCACTAGGCATTGCTTCCCCTTCATTGTCATATCAACTGCTGAACAGGTCACATGATTCCCCCCACCCCATGCATTCCAAAACGTAATAATCTTATAAAACTCAGTTGTAACAGCTTCAGGGAGGTGGAATCTTCAATGTTATGGCATTTTCATGAACACAGACAATGCAGCACTTCTATTCTGGTTGATAACAAATCTGGAGGAGGATTTAAGGTCCACAATAAAGATGGAATAAAGATATCATGAGATAAATCAGACTGGTGTATCTTGGGGGCACTTGCTCAGTGGAGATAGAGACAACCCATTTCATTCCTCCTTCCTGCCTAAGGAAGTTGACTGTACAATTCGAAAATGGGTATTGCACAGGAGTTCCTTCAGCCTGTTATTTATACTGGCCCTCTGAACAATTAATCTGGTGCCACTTCTGTCTTTTCTCCTCAGCCTGGTAAAATTTTCCTTTGCAGTTAACGATCACATCCTCTTTTGAAAGTCTCAATTGATCCTGCCTACACCACATTCTTAGCCAGTGCCTTTGTTGCAGCACAGCGACAGACAGCTGAATCAAATCATTGCTTACCTCTGTACTCACAACACAGTAAAATTAAAAAACTTAATGGTCCTCAAAATTGACCCTAATGGTTCCTAACCAGATTTTTTAAATAATCAGTACTAGATGTTATGAATAACCGATACCAGACACCAGGTTTCTAGTGTAAACAAAAGATTTAACAGTTTATGAATAATACAGTAGCTTTAGCAGAGCACAAGGTAAACAGATTAATGTCTATGATTTAAACCCAATCTTCCTTGATATCAGCCCCCACCCTCTCACAAAAGTAGACAGACATAAGGGAAAAATAAATGGAGTCAGCTCACTTAAGGCGCCACGATCTGTAACATCAACAGCACATAGGATTATATCTTGCTTGGCTTATGATGAAACCAGTGCATGCAAATATCTTCCAGTATAGTCTGAGGAATATTGATTTAATTCTTATCTGGGATTCTATTCTCTGAACTTTCAATAAGTTGATAAAGGGAGGACAACCAGGGAGCCACCAAACCTCCATCCTCAAGCTTTCACAGGCACAATCTTTGTGGCTCAAAGAGTTGAAAAACCAGTTCAAACTTAGGTCTCCCTTTGTTAGACTAGTTGCATCTGATGAGGTCCCAATTAACATTCAACATCTGCCATCTGCTTTAGCATAAGACCTCTCTGGGTTGAAGCATCTAGCAAGTACATTTTAATAAGAAACAACCTGTAGTAACTTTCAGGCCTGGCCTCGTGAAGAAATAACAGCTCATTTATTCTGTTTTTTTTAAACAAGCTGCTGCTCACAGTCCAAATATTGCCTTCAGCATTTAGCCCACAGTTCACAGCTCTGAACCAAAACTGACTAAAACAAAAGTGAAAAGTCAAAAATCAGTGAGGGTTCCAACACATTACAGACCACAACCACTAACTGTGCGAGGACAGTTACCATCACATTTTTTGCCAATCACCTTAAATCTGTTCCTGATGGTTCTTGATCCTTCCACCAACTGTGACTGAAAAATTCTTTCTTCGGAGGAAGGCTAGTTAAATTTATCTCGAGGTTTCTGTAGAAACTCCAGTCTCCTAGTTGCGATTTTAAAGGGAGAAAATAAAGAGTTTTAAAAAATGTACAACTGAATGAAACAGGAATGGCTAAAAATTCATTATCATTTTAGTGTATTTAGTTGGAATCTGAAAGATTTATACAACCATATATTTTTTAAAACTGCCATGGTTCTGTTTACAGATTCAACTAATCAATACATCAAGGGACAACTCGAAGATAAATTCAAAGATGGTATCCACACACATGGTCTAAAATCTGCTGCTGTACTTATCGGTGTCTTTGACAGAAACTCGGGGCAGCCAATCATGGGAGTTATTAACATACCATTTCATGAAGTGGACCCCAATTTAAGGTACGTAGTTTTTCAGTATTTCTGCTTTCAAAGCATACCATCTATAAGCACATGTATGCAAGCCAATTGAAATAGAATTTTGATCGCATGAAAAGCAGCAATAACTAAAAGACACTTGTCCCTTTCCTATACTGCAGTTACTGGATCTATTACAATTGGAAAACTTTCAAATTTCTTCCCTCACTCCCCACTCCTCTGCATTGTAGAGGATCAGTCTGCTTCACTCCATCTCCAGATCACAACGAACTGACACATGTTAACGTATAAAGTTGTTCCTCTAACACATGCTTGTTTTCTACAGGTGGCGGGGGAAATATTACTGGGGTATTTCCTATAAAGACATCAATATCCACTCTGTACCAAAGCAGAATCCTGCACATGACCAACTCTCAATTGTCATGAGCTCAAGTGAGAAGGAAAGCATCAAGGCGGCATTAGCTCCTTTCTGTGGTGAAAGAATGTACTATGCTTGTGGGGCAGGCTATAAAGGCTTGTGCACTATCCTTGGTTTAGTAGATGCCTATGTTGTCACAGAAGACACAACTTTCAAGTGGGATACTTGTGCCCCTCATGCCATTTTGAAATCTTTAGGAGGAGGTTTTGTGAACCTTGTCAAAACACTCTCTCAGCCAAAAGATGGAGACCGTGGTGGTTTCCCTGAGTTGCAGTATGCAAGGCCAGATGAAGGGGCAAAACAAGCTGACAAGTGGGCCAACACAGGTGGATTTGTAGCTTACAGGTCCAGAGAGCAGTTAGAGACCATTATTAATGCACTCTGTTTAACTGCAGACACTTATTTGTAGCATGAAAATACCACCTTAAGATGAAAGTTTGTCTCCAAGTGCCTTTTAAATAAAAATCTCACTTTACTGCACTTATCCCATTTGTAAAAAGTAATTTGTATGCAATACAAAATGGAATTATTTTCGAATCAACCTGTTCAATAATGTTGCAACATACCTCTGGACCAGGTGGGATTTGAACCAGGGCCTCCTGATTCAGAGGTAGGGGCAGTACCATTATGCCAAATACCAAATTATTTTCGAACAATAAAAAAAAGTGGGCACTGTTACCTTGACTCATTGTCTTGAACTCTAAGTCAAGACAAAGAAATTATTGTATGGTAACTGAAGTCTATTGCTAATTTTTTGTCAAACTTTTTGTATATGATTTTATTTTTCAAATCTCCAGCAGCGGCACAGTGGCACAGTGGTTAGCACTGCTGCCTCACAGCGCCAGAGACCGGGGTTCAATTCCCGCCTCAGGCGATTCTCCCCGTGTCTGTGTGGGTTTCCTCCGGGTGCTCCGGTTTCTTCCCACAGTCCAAAGATGTGCAGGTCAGGTGAATTGGCTATGCTAAATTGCCCGTAGTATTAGGTAAGGGGTAGATGTAGGGGTATTGGTGGGTTGCGTTTCGGCGGGGCGGTGTGGACTTGTTGGGCCGAAGGGCCTGTTTCCACACAGTAATCTAATCCTAAACAGAACTATAAAAGGTTCTCAAGGAAAGTGAAACCTGGCTGCTGCTGATGTTCTTAATTCAACTAATTAAAAATGCTCCCTTTGGTCTCTTACCTGTAGTTCTGTCAAAACAGATATACTTGGGGGGGAAAAAAACAGTTTGAGAGTTGCCCATGTTACCAACAATGAACGTTTGTATGCATGTGTCATAATGTCAGAGATATGTATTTTAGTTCCAGTTTTCTCCTCTCCTCTTGTGAAGACTCAAATGGCCATTCTTCAAATGCTTATCAATTTATTGACCATGAGATCACAACAGAGCTTAAACGTACTATGCTTCATGTTTGTGTACCACATGTAGATACACACAGCTTACAGTAGGGAAATGCTCCAAAGTGATTCAAATTTGGTGCAGCTAATTTTTCCTAATGCATGGGCAGCAAGGCTAACCTCAACGTGTCTCTTTCATTTTATGGGATAAGGATATATTAATTCCCACTAATCTAATCTTTGTTGCTCCAAGTTGGCACCAGTCATTGGTGAAAATGAAAAATCTGAATGGTGTTTTCACAAATTACCTCTTGCAAAACACTGAAATGGAATCTGAGTAGTACAACCAAACAAACCTGGATTAGTTGTAAAGTTGTTTGCTGTCAAACTGACTTTTTAATGAACTATTTTAGCTCATTTGTAAAAACAAATTTAACTGTCTGCTTGTTTTTAAAAAGGAATTAAAGATGAGATGTACAACAGCGGTTCATTACTATGGCTTTCTTATTTTTAAATTTTAAGTATACCATGTGTTTTTTTTAAATTGAGACACCTCGATGTAGACTCAACTCTATAGTTCAAGCTATCAGGTTGTTAATTGAGAAAGAGAAGTAAATTAGTAGACACCAATTTTACATTTTATAAGTTTCAGCTTCTGAATTCCCTCCTTTATAAAAGATTAAGTTCCATAGTGAGGAAGACAACAGGTCAGAAAATAAATGAAAGAATGTAACAAGTCAGGAACCATGTTTACCAGAAACAAACCTTTCTGGGTGAGCAAATTGTGAGAAGTTCAGAAAACCTCGAGATTTAAGACTACACCAGCCAGTAGGGAAGTTGGCTTATTTTGAAACTGCAGCATGTTTCACGGTGTCAGTCGGACATTTGTTTCAACCTCATTACTAGATAGATTTCAAATAATTTCCTACTTGGTGCCATTGTGGAAGCAACATCACCACATGGACTGCAGTGGTCAGCATTTATGGCCCTTCCCCAGTTGCCCTTGAGAAGGTGGTGGTGAGCTGCCATCTTGAACCATTGCAGTTCACCTGCTGTGGGTTGAACCAAAATGCCATTAGGGAGCGAATTCCAGGATATTGACCTAGCGACAGTGAAGGAATAGAAACACATTTCCAAATCAGGATAGTGAGTGGCTTGGAGGCGAACGTAAAGGTGATGGTGTTTCCAGGTATCTGCTGTCCTTGTCCTTCTAGATGGAAGTAGTCATAAGCTTGGAAGGTGCTGTTTGAGCATCTTTGGCGAATTTCTACAGTGCATCTTTTAGATAGTACACACTGTTGCGACTGAACGTTGGTGGTGGAGTGAATGCTTGTGGATGTGGTGCCAAACAGGCTGCTTTGTGCTGAATGGTGTCAAGCTTCTTCAGTGTTGTGGGAGCTGCACTCATCCAGGCAAACTGGGAGTATTCCATCAAACCCCTGCCTTGTGCCTGAGAGATGATGGCTAGGCTTTAGGGAGTCAGGTGGCGAGTTACTTGTCGTAATATTCAGAGCCTCTGACCTGCTTTTGTAGCCAGTGTTTATGTGGCAAGTCCAGTTGAATGTCTGGCCAACAACAGTGGGGGATTCAGTGATAGTAACACCACAATGTCAAGGGGCAGAGGTTTAGATAGACTCATATTGGTGATGGTCATAGCCTGGCATGTGTGGCACGAATGTCACTTGCCCTTTGTCAGCCCAAGCCTGGATATTGTCCTGATCTTGTTGCATTTGGATAGGAACTGCTTCAGTGTCTGAAGAGTCACAAATGGTGCTGAACATCGTGCAATCATTGGTGAACACCCCCACCTCTGACCTTATGATGGAGGGAAGGTCATTGATGAAGCAGCTGAAGATGGTTGGGCCTAGGACACTACCCTGAGGAACTCCTGCAGAGATGTCTGGAGCTGAGATGATTGACCTCCAACAATTACAAACATCTTTCTATGTCAGGTATGAATGAATTCAACCAGCAGAGAGTTAGGCCCTCTGATTGCCAGTTTGAAATCAGTGGCTTCACTGAGCAAATTATTGCTAAGCAGATGCTGGATGACAGTACTGTTGATGACACCTTCAATCACTTTACTGATGATTGACAGTAGACTGATGGGGCAGTAATTGTCTGGGTTGGATTTATCCTTTTTATGTACAAAATATACCAGGCCCATTTTCTAAATTATTGGGTAGATGCCAGTGTGGTAACTGTATTAGAACAGTTTGGTTAGGGGAGTGGCAAATTCTGAAGCACAACTCTTCGGTTTTATTGCCAGCATGTTGTCAGGGCCAATAGCCTTTGCAATATTCAATGTCTCCAACTGTTTCTTAATATCACATGGAGTGATTGAATTGGCTGAAAACTGGTATCTGTAATGCTGGGAACCACCAGAGGAGGCCAAGATGGATCATTCACTCAGCACTTCTGGCTGAAGATTGCTGTGAAAGCTTTGGTCCTATCTTTTGCACTGATGTGCTGGGCTTCTCCATCATTGAGGATGGGGATTTTTGTGGAACCTCCTCCTCCAGTGAGCTATTTAATTGTCCACCAACATTAAAGACTCAATGTGGCAGGACTGCAGAGCTTAGATCTGATCTGTTGATTGTGGGATCATTTAACTCTATCACTTGCTGCTTCTGCTGTTTGGCATGAAACTAGTCCTGTTTGGTAGCTTCACTTGGTTGGCACCTCACTTTCAGGTATGCCTAGTGCTGCTCCTCGCAAGCTCACCTGCACTCTCCATTGAACTAAAGTTGATCCCCTGATTTGATGATAATGGTTGAATGGGGGAATATGCTAGGTCATGAGGTTGCAAATTGTGCTGAAACACAATTCTGCTACTGTCGATGGCCCACAGCATCTCATGGATACCCAGTCTGGAGTTGCTAGATATGTGCAAAGTTTGTCCTATTTAGCACAGTGATCGTGCCACACAACATGAAGGAGGCTATTTTCAATGTGAAGATGGGATTTCGTCTCCACAAAAATTATGTGGTGGTCACACTTATTGATATTATCATGGGCAGGCACATCTGCAGCCAGCAGATTGGTAAGGATGAGGTCAGGTATGTTTTTCCCTCTTGTTGGTTCCCTCATCATCTGCTGCAGACCCAGTCTAGCAGCTATGTCGTTTAGGACACAACCAACTCAATCAGTAGTACTGCTGCCGAGCCACTCTTGGTGGCGGACACAGAAGTCCCCCACTCAGAGGACAGTGTGTCCCCTTGCCATCCTCAGTGCTTCCTTCAAGTGTTGTTCAACACAGAGGAATACCAATTCATCAGCTGAGGGAGGATGGTACAACGGGAGGTTTCCTTGCCAATGTTTAATCTGAAGCCACAAGACTTCATGGAGGTCCAGAGTCACTGTTGAAGACTTCCAGGGCAACTCCCTCCTGGCTGAATACCGCTGTGCAGCTAACTCTGCTGGGTCTGTCCTGCCAGTGAAACAGGACATATCCAGAGATGGTAATGGTGGTGTCTGGGTTACAGACAATGTTAAGCTGTTGCTTGACTGGTCTGTGAGACAGCTATCCCAACTTTGGAACTAGCCCCCAGATGTTTCTAAGCAGAACTTTGAGGGGTTGACAGGGCTGTTTCTGATATTGCCTTTTTCTGTGCCAAGGTAATTCAAATTCCACCATCTGCAGTGGTGGGATTCAAACTGGGTCCCCAAAACATTAGCTGAGTTTCTGGATTAATAGCCTAGTGATAATACCAAGAGATCATCGCTTCCACAATGCCAATGTCACCCACATTAAGAATTCATTTTTAAGAAACACAGAATAGCTTGACATTTGCTGTCTACATTCTCACATGAAGAATGGCCACTCAGGTGAGATACTGTACTAGGAGACAGTGAGGTCTGCAGATCAGAGTTGTGTGTGAGTTGTTGGAAAGCACAGCAGGTCAGGCAGGATCCGAGGAGCAGGAAAAATCGACATTTTGGGCCGGAGCCCTTCATCAGGAATTAGGCTGGGAGCCTCGGGGGTGGAGAGATAAATGGGAGGGGGGTGGGGTTGGGGAGAAGGTAGCTGAGAGTTCAATCAGCTACCTTCTCCCCAGCCCACCCCCACCCCCCAGGCTCCCAGCCTCATTCCTGATGAAGGGCTCCGGCCTAAAACATCGATTTTTCTGCTCCTCGGATGTTACCTGACCTGCTGTGCTTTTCCAGCAATACACTCTCAACTGAGATACTGTACTATTGCATCATCAACAGTTCAGTCCTGACTGTGCTCAGTGGCCTGCAATTGCCCTATCCAATAAAATTAATGAGGAAAATTGATGGCCATGTTTTCAGGGAGAAAAAGAATAAAGCAAAAAATGTTTAATTTCAAGCAAGTCACATAAACAATCATCTCTGTCACAAAAGGTACAGTACCATCTAATTCATTAGCATATCCCAAACACAACACTCAAAATGAATTTGATAACACGAAGAAATTAACTTCTCAAAAAAAAAATCCTCATTTCTATAATCTTCAATGCAGACTAAATGGCACCAGAGCTCACTTTGAGTTAATTTACGGTATGATATAAACAAACTCTGGAATCAACTCAATTTTAAAACAGTAAACACAATTCATCTCTCCCACATTATAGGCTGGTTTTCCCCATACAGTATTTCCCATTATAAAATGATGCCATGACCACCTGATTTCAGACCTATCCAAAATTATACCATAAAACTACACATTTTCCAAGGTTTGCTCAGATCTTCTGTGAAGCTGCAATCACTTCATGTCATTTCTGACTGGGTTTTTTGATCCCATCTTCTTCAGAAATGCAGAGCATACAGACTTGTGAAAAGTTCCATCACAGCAAAACTGTTTGGTTTTGGATGGACTGAAGAAAAAGACAAGCTAAATCCCCTTCTTACATAATGGCAGCTTGTGCTGTAAGTTTAAATCTTCGTGTGAATGGCAGTGAATGGATGAGTGGATAAATGAGGGCGAATGGGCAGGGTAGTAAGTTGGATGAGCAAAATAGGGTGGGTAACTGAATAGTTGATGGGGGCAGCTGGTCGGTGGTCAGTGCTAGTCAGGTCAGGTCAGCGGGGTAGTTGAGTCAAATTGAAGGTCATCAGTTTGAGCAACTGGGAAGTCAGTTATATAGTTATCGAGGAGTTGGACTGGAATTGTGTAACATTCCCTATTTGTGTAACTACCTAGATATGTGCATTGGAATTGTCCAAAGTCGTTGACTCAAACCCACAGGGTTGGAGACATTTTTGGGAGGTTCCCAAGGAGCAGGGGATCTGCCCATTCTAAGTTCAAACTTCCCAGACAAATCCCACAGAGGTGAGTGCATCAGGACATTGTACATCCGGTCTGTGACGATCTGGATAGGGGAAGATCTGGGCAAAAGTTTTTCTTTGTTTCCTTTCTACAGGTATGGCTGGCTTGTACTTCGCACCTTCCCAGTCACGCAAGTTGGAGAAGCATGGGTTGCCTTAATTAACAATATTTTTACATTTTACTGGTTATTTTTGTACCTTTTGGCTTCCAAAGATTGTGTTGATGCAAGAACTCTTAGATGAAGGAGTATGCTTGCTTAAAAATATTTTTGTTTACATCAATTCCCATACATATATACAGTACTAATTTTTAATTGAATAATTTTAGTATTAAATTTACAGACAATTCCATCATTTTGTCAAATAGTTTCCTTTTGCTGTCAAAAATAGTTTTGCGTTTATGATAAAAATCCTGATTTAAGATTCAGAGCAGTTAATATACACATTTGTTTCTCAGCATTTACTCTTTGAATCGTGCAGTTGTTTATCTTAAACAGATAACATGAATTGTGTTAAGATGACCGACTAACAAACTGATACATTTGACTTTTGCACGCAAGAGCAGCCTTAACTCAGACAGCGTAAATATTTTTACTTACAGCATGATAATCATTAGTAAAGATTGAAATATGAGCAATAATAAAAACCACACAACAAACTTAATTAAAAATAAAAGCTTTTATTCTTATCTTAAGAGAACAAAAGGTAGACCAGAGGTATTTCAACAGAACTTTTAAAAAGAGCTTCCAATCATATGGTAGGAAGTGCAAAATGCTGTTCCTTCCAATGCAGGTAATTAATGCAGAATATTGACAGTATCTCACACCATATGTACAAATTGCTAGCTATTTGAAAATCGTATGTAAGCTCAAAAATGCTAAGTTAGAATTTCCAGAAGACTTGGAATTTCAGGAACCTCAGCAATGTAGCAGCTGAAGATCCTGTTGGCCAGAAGGTGGGGTTGGGTGGGGGGGGGTGGGGGGTGGGGAAGCACTGTAAAAACATTCTTGAAATAGTGTGGACTGTTACCATGGTGACAATGCTGCCATGGCATCATTCCCATATACTGTTTCATAAAATAACCTAAAATATTTTGTTGAACATTAAAATCAATGTGGAGCACCCTAGGTCAACATGACAGTACTAAAAACACGATCTGTACAGCAGGGAAGGCTACAATTCCTTGCAAACCAATGATTTCACTGAATAATAGCTGCATGTGCAATCTGATGGCAATGTATGACAATATTCCCATCCAAATGTTTATGAACTCTATGGATTTTCTTCCTGAAACAATCAAGTGTTTTATGGATTTCCACTCAATTGCAGAGCTGCTAAAATCTTGAAGTCTGCCAGCCATGTCAGGGCTATTTGGATCATCTTGACCTTGGAGCACAGCTCCAGGAGGGCATTAGTTTTTAAAGGCAAGGAAGAGAAAAAAAGGAACTAAATAGAAAAAGAAAGTGTGAAAAATAGTAAATAAAAATAAATGGAATGTTTGCAGAGAAACCTCTGGAGATTTGGAAGCCTTGGCAGAATGCTGGTCCTCAGTATTGGAGAGTGCAGTCGCAGCAAATTTGAGACATTAATGTTGTTTTCTTTCCAGAAACACTGTCTGACTTGCCAAATATTTCCAGTAGTTACTGTTTTTGTATCAAAACACATTTTTAGTCAAAATGGAAACAGTGACTTGTTACTGTTACTTTTCCAAACAATCCGATTTTTCTCCCCATTTCTCGGCCAGTCAGAACAATATTTGTTGATAATATAATTTAATACTCTGACATGTCAAACATTCTCCATGCAGTCTCCATTTAGAAAATAGCTTCTTCCAGAATCTGTTAGAAATACAAACGTTTTTCCCCCTCAAATGCTGCAGGATTCGCTCCTCATTAGGTTAGATAGTTCATTCATATGTCTTCACAACATAAACCCATCAGAGGTGAGAAAACTGGGCGCCTAATTTAAGACAAAAAGAAAAGCTTGAAGATGTAGAATCTGCATTAAAAACCTATCAAAAACAAGCCCATGGGCGAAGAGAAGCATGTAAAGCAGATTCCAATGATTTGCGCTTAGCAGGGTAAGATATACTGGGTACTGAAGGATTGCTCCAGATTTTACATGCAGATTCAGCATTAAGCACAATCAGATGTAGAGCAGAGCTACCTCTACTTTGCGCAAAATTGCACCTCTGTGACATTTCTAGTGCCCAAACTCTAGTGTAAAGGGTTAATGCCAAATACATAAATAGTGTAGTGATGTCAGCGATCACATGACTGCAGACTCAACAGACAGATGGCTCTGTGCTAAACCTCATACCAAGCCTTGTCCAGTAAAAGAAAGACAAGTGTTTAATAAAAGATAAACTTACCAATAGCCCAGCTTGCAGCAGATTCTACTGAACGTAATCAAGGACACAGCTTCCCCCAAGATCCATTATGATGACAACATATGCACCAGCTATTGGTGCTTCTGTGTACAACTGATAATTTAGTACCAGCTATGGCTAAGTTCTATCCTGTGGGTATGCACCTACAAAGAACGCAAGTTGAGACTGCAGCTATTGCAATGGAGATTTTCATTCCACTAGTCACAGATGGATTCAAAGCCAGATCCAGATGTATATTAACCACTGATTTATTGTAAGTAGCATTCCAGATTTAGTCATGTTACATCTCTGAAGCCTGGAGAGCAGGCCAGCTCCTTTCCTACAGGAAATCAAGCAGTCACTCTTAGCATTCCTACTATTGTCCAAAAATATGCAGGCTAAGTCGAGTAGCCATGGGAAGTGCAGGATTACAAGGATAGGATAGGGGTATGGTCTGGATGGAATGCTCTTCAGAGGGCCAGTACGGACTCAATGGGCCGAATAGCCTGATTCCACACTCTAGGGATTCTATGATTCCAATCTCCCTGGTTCACTACACAGCAATGTTAGTGTATGCTTCGCAGCCAGTCTTCTCGGCTGCATACAGTGCTGGTATGAGGATACTTCAGAAATAGAAACATGACTGTTTTAAAAACTAAAGTAGTTTTAAGCTTTGAAAGTAAAAGATGCTTAACCAAAGAACAAAAACTTGCATTTGAATAGCATTTTTTAAAAATCCTCAATAAGTCCTAAAGCACTCCACAGCCAATAGCTTTCTTTTACAGTAGTCACTGTTCTGAAGGCAAATACAGCAGATGATTTGCGCATTACAGGTCTCAAAAACGTTAACATAGGTAAAAAGTTGCCTAGGATACTGGGCGAGCTGGAGTTCTGCATCAGGGCTTGGACCCATTAACTTCTGGCTCAAGCACGAGAACAACCAATTGAACAAACTATTATATCCATAAAGCTGGCTGTTATTCACGCTGTAACACTATGCCTGCAAACAGCCTCAGCCACCAAATGCAAATATCACCATTTATGAAAAACATTCCAAAAAAAATTACTCCAGGTGGATTAAGTGACAGTATAAATTACTACTAGGGCAATAAATATCTCGTGATTTGGAGATGCCAGTGTTGGACTGGGGTGTACAAAGTTAAAAATCACAAAACCAGGTTATAGTCCAACAGGTTTAATTGGAAGCACTAGCTTTCAGGACGCTGCTCCTTCCACCTGATGGAGCGGTGCTCCAAAAGCTAGTGCTTCCAATTAAACCTGTTGGACTATAATCTGGTGGACTATAAACTGGTGCTGTGTGACTTTTAATTAAATATCTCAATCATCACATTATCCAACCTCAAAACTGTGCAACACAGAATTACATTTTAAAGGTGAGAATTAAGAAGCCAAAATATCAATACTGAAGTACTGTAGCACCCCCGACCCGAAATTTACATTTTGAAGAGTACTGCAGGATATATACTCGAAGGAAAAAGAATTACAGAGCTATGGGGAACGAACCCAAGACTGGGAGTAACTGGATAGCTCCAAAGACTGAATAATCAGTCTCCTTCTGCGCCATGTGATTTTACTCTTCATCTTGTTGAACTTAGCTCAGAGAAGTTACATAGTGTAGCAGCACCAGATGGTTGGATTCATCTCAACAGAAAACATGATCCCAGGTATGCATCCCAGCAAGTAAACATATTTTTTGCAGGTCAATTCAATTAGGCGAAAGTGAGGACTGCAGATGCTGGAGATTAGAGTCAAGAGGGTGGTGCTAGAAAAGCACAGCAGGTCAGGCAGCATCTGAGGAGCAGGAAAATTGATGTTTTAGGCAAAAGCCCTTCATCAGGAATGAGGCTGGGAGTCTCAGGGGTGGAAGGATAAATGGGAGGGGGGTGGGGCTAGGGGGAAGGTAGCTGAGAGTGCAATAGGTGGATGGAGGTGGCAGTAAGAGGTGAAGGTTGGAGGAGAGGGTGGTGCAGATAGGTGGAAAGGAAGATGGACAGATGGGACAGGCCATAAGGACGGTGCTGAGCTGGAAGGTTGGAACTGGGGTAAGGTGAAACGAGGAAACTGGTGAAGTCCACATTGATGCCCTGGGGTTGGAGGGTCTCGAGGCAGAAGATGAGGCATTCTTCCTCCAGGCGTCAGATGGTAAGGGAGTGGCAATGGAAGAGGCTCAGGACCTGCAGGTCCTTGGCAGAGTGGGAGGGGGAAGTTGAAGTGTTCGGCCACGGGGCGGTGGGGTTGTCCCGGAGATGTCCCGCGAGTAGGCAGCCTGTTTCCCCAATGTAGAGGAGACTGCATCGGGAACAATGGATACAGTAAATGACGTGTGGAAGTGCAAGTGAAATTTTGATGGGGGCGGAAGGCTCCTTTGGGGCCTTGGACGGAGGTGAGGGGGGAGGTGTGGGCACAGGTTTTGCAGACTACCTCGTCAGGTCCATGCCCCCCAACAACCCACCCTCCCCTCCCAGCACTTTTCCCTGCCACTGCAGGAACGGAGGTAAAGCTAAGGTTCTGGATCTGTTATAGTATTATTAGACAAAGAATATAAGTCCCTAAACCACAAAAGCACCCTCGACTAGACCAGCATGACATCTTCCAGTTCTCTCATCATCCTTCTTGTGGACTCAGTGAGATTGCCATTTTTTGCTGAATTATGGATTATTTTATGCTGTGTGCCCAAGTCAAACATGAACTGAATTCAACTACCAAACTCAGCTAATGCAGGATTGCAATAACTAACAGACACTCATTTCATTGATCTATGTCAGAGAGGATGTCTAATACCTAACCCTCCTTCTTAATTTGATTTTTCAAGGCTCAAGTTTGGTACAATGCACTAATTTCTGGTTAAGGGTTATCGTTAAATTTTAGCTGTAAGCAATTAAATGTTGTCACTCAGAAAGAAATAAAAATGGTACTTTACTTTTTGGACTATTCTGCACCTCTCCTTCTGGTTCTGGTACTTTCCAGTCCATCTTTCTGCCTTTCTCATAGAGACCTTTAAGTATTTTCCGGAATTCATCAACATCTATACCATGCTTGGTCAATTTCAAGTATTTGCGATAGAGCTGTAGCGCCGTGCGAGCATCTTCGATACTGTCATGTGTTTCGCCCTGAATTTTGAGTTCTGTCGAAGAAGTGAAACAAGAAAAGTCAGTTTTATCAGATTTAAGTAAATTCTCTACAGCCTCTCCAGGCTATTGACATAGCGTACGAAGTGTAGCGCCCAGAATTGGATGCAATGCCTGAGCTAAGCTCTGATCAGAGATTTACAAAGGTTTAGCAGAACTTTCTTACTGCTTGGTATCAGTTCCCGAAATATTTTCTTTCCCAATTTGTGTCCTTCATTGCCAGTGTGTACTGATATGAGGGAGGACTGGTCATGTTGTTTTGTTGCAAGCTGATGCTCATGTATTCTGGTGACGAGTTTCCTAACTGTTTGTCCGATGTCATGTTTCTCGCAGTTGCTGCATGGTATTTTATACATTTCATTTACACAGTAGGCCTGGTATTCATCCATTGGTTCCATAAACAAACATGCTGAAATAGACCCCATCTACAGAGCACTAGAGTACAAAACCGGATGTAGAACCACCTGCCACAACAGACAGAACCATATAAATTCAGGGCAGGTCACAATGACAGTGCTTCCTCCAGAGACGACACAGCACTGAGGGTGTCACCCAGGAGGGGAGGGAAACAAAACTTTGCAAGAAAGTCAACCAACTCAGCGAACCAACCAACACAGATCAGCACACACACAAAAATCATAATACCTTACAATGAAATCTAGCTGATTACAAAGACATTTGGAATTACACACATCAACTGATATTAACAAAAGCTAAAAATCTTAAACTGTAACCAATACAAACCTAGAAAATACCATGCAAGAAAACGCAATGAAATCATCCTCTTCCGAGGCATGTGAAACAAATACACAGTGTCTATCACTTGCTCCTTCGGTATCTGAAGATAGAAATGAGGAGAAAAGTAGATTAATCTAAAACTGAAACTTATAAAAGCAACTCATTGAACATTTCTTTGAGCTGGAGGAGCATTTACGTTTGCGCCACACTAAAGTGATCTGGTGGACTATTACTGAAACTTGCTTTTCTCAAATCTGAAACCACACAATAGATCTGGTGGCTCATGTACAAACTCATGATGGAAAACTATTAAACAGTCTTCCCTCAGGCCAGAAATTCACACTAATTATGTATCTTCAATCTTTGCTTACACCAGTGTTTTTCAACATTGTGGTTATTGCAATTCTAATACAAATTTGGCTGCTAATCTCTACAAGATGCATCACAGTCAGCTTGTATCACACTGAACTGACATCACAGACAGCAGCTCTATCACAGAGAGTATGATAGCTTCCTGCCATATTCCACAGAATGAAGTTTTTACGATTTATTTTCAAATAGACGCAGCCAATAGGGAACCTCCCACACTAGACTAGACTGGGTTGGGATATCTGGTCGACATGGACGGATTGGACCGAAGGGTCTGTTTCCATGCTGTACATCTCTATGACTCTAAGTAAAGACAAACATACTATTCATGATTTTGTGAAGCTATGCTATTTAGAAAATCTGTTTTACCCAATCAGAACACCATTGTATTTCTTCAATGGTACATAGCCTCTGCACCAAAGAAATTAGAAAAGTGTTGTTGACTTAGCACAGTGAATATATTTGTACCAGATTCTTTCAGCTATGCAGTATTAGACAGTGGATTCACATCTTCATGGACTTACATGGACTTCAGTAAGGCGTTTGACAAGGTTCCCCATGGGAGACTGATTAGCAAGGTTAGATCGCAGGGAATACAGGGAGAACTAGCCATTTGGATACAGAACTGGCTCAAAGGTAGAAGACAGAGGGTGTGGTGGAGGGTTGCTTTTCAGACTGGAGGCCTGTGACCAGTGGAGTGCCACAAGAATCGGTGATGCATCCTCTACTTTTTGTAATTTACATAAATGATTTGGATGTGAGCATAAGAGGTACATTAAGTAAGTTTGCAAATGAAACCAAAATTAGAGGTGTAGTGAACAGCAAAGAGGGTTACCTCAGTTTACAACAGGATCTTGACCAGATGTGCCAATGGGCTGAGAAGTGGCAGATGGAGTTTAATTCAGATAAATGTGAGGTGTTGCATTTTGGAAAAGCAAATCTTAGCAGGACTGATACACTTAATGGTAAGGTCCTAGGGAGTGTTGCTGAACAAAGACCTTGGAGTGCAGGTTCATAGCTCCTTGAAAGTGGAGTCGCAAGTAGATAGGATAGTGAAGGCTGTGTTTAGTATGCTTTCCTTTATTGGTCAGAGTATTGATTACAGCAGTTGGGAGGTCATGTTGCAGCTGTACAGGACATTGGTTAGGCCACTGTTGGAATATTGCATGCAATTCTGGTCTCCTTCCTATCGGAAAGATGTTGTGAAACTTGAAAGAGTTCAGAAAAGATTTACAAGGATGTTGCCAGGGTTGGAGGATTTGAGCTGTAGGGAGAGACTGAACAGGCTATGGTTGTTTTCCCTGGAGCGGAGGCAGAGGGGTGACCTTATAGAGGTTTACAAAATTATGAGGGGCATGGATAGTGTAAATAGGCAAAGTCTTTTCCCTGGGGTCGGGGAGTCCAGAACTAGAGGGCGTGGGTTTAGGGTGAGAGGGGAAAGGTATGAGAGAGTCCTAAGGGGCAATGTTTTCACACAGAGGGTGGTACGTGTATGGAATGAGCTGCCAGAGGAAGTGGAGGAGGCTGGTATAATTGCAACATTTAAAAGAGGCATTTGGATGGGTATAGGAATAGGAAGGGTTTGCAGGGATATGGGCAGGTGGGACCAGATTGGGTTGGGATATCTGGTCGGCATGGACGGGTTGGACAGAATGATCTGTTTCCATGCTGTACACCTCTATGACTCTATTAGCAATGTTCACTTGGAAAACTGGTTTCAACATATTTTTACCACTTTAAAACATGCATGTCAATTGTTAAATGCAAAGTTTGGTAGTCAAGTGCTACTGGGATTGCGATAAGGACACTGCATTTATCAGCACCCTTGAGCTGGTGTAGGTGAGGATTCCTACTCCAATCTATATTCAACAATCCCTGCAGGAAGTGTCAGTCAAGACCAGCTTCAAATTCAAATTTGCCTTCTAATATATTCTATTGCCAACACTTATGGCTGATACTTATACTTTTCACTATTTACTTGTTAAATACATGTGACAATAAATCATTCAATTCCATTAAAACTTGTGAAAAATTACAACTTGTATCATGTCAGCAACCAGAATTTCATTCTAACACCTTCTAAAGAGACATGGAGGAAAGAAAATAACTCTTCTGCCATTAAGAAAAACAAGGGTTCTCAGTGGTGTCTCAGGAAAAAAAAACAACCAATAAATCCACCTGAAGAAACTCCACCTTGCAGTTATTTTCACATGATATTTTTGGTATTGGACTTAGTACTCAGCCATGATTTTAAATCCCACTATAACAAGTTGTGGAACTACATTTAATAATTCTGGCAATTTGTGCAGGAACACCAGTCAACCCTGGAAGCTGTTACGATTATAACTGGTTCACCAATATCCTTTATGGAAGGGAACTTGCCTTGCCTATCCAATGTGCCTGCATGTGACTATACAAATGGTTTACTCTCAAAACCCTCAAGGCAACTTGGAATGGGCAATAAACACCAACCAGCTTGTTAAAAACAAAAAGTGATGTTAATTAGTGAACTGACTACACATGGAATAGTGAGCAGTTCTGAACACAGATTTAGGAGAATGTTACCTAACTAGAAATGGAAAATAGCCATAGTCAGCACCCTATACATAGTTTGAAGGGCACCATTCTCCATCAAACATGGGACAAAGTAAACAGACAAGCAACGATGAACTACCAGAACTGGGGACTGAAACTGTGTCACTGGCACATTCTGCACTACAATTCAGGTATTTAGCCAACTGAGAAAACTGATCTCCTTCTCCTAAGGGCAAGGGGTAATTTGATCAAAGTTATCAAGATATTAAGAAGAACAGATAGAGAGGAACTATTTCTGCTGGTTGGGGAGTCAAGGACTAGAGAACACAATCTTAAAAAGGTTAAAACTTTCAGTGAAGTAAAATACACAAAAATTGGTGGTAGTTTGAAATTAATTTCCACAAATAACAAGTGGTGCTCGGTCAGTTGTTAATTTTGAATCTGAGATTAACAGATTTCTGTTAGCCAAAGGGATGGAGGAAAGGTGGGTATATGGAATTAAGTTACAGATCAACCATGGTCTCACTGAATGGCAGAATAGGCTTGAAGGGCTAAATGGCTTCCTCCAGTTTCTATGAGTACATAATAAATTCTATTGAATACTTTCATCAAACCCATTTCAACTCCTACTGAAACCCAATTTACTTCCACATTTGGAACGGATGTCAGATGGGTTCCCCCTAAAAATCACCAATTTGCACTCTGCCAGTACTTGCAAATCTTTATAAAAAAGATTAAGGGGTCACAAAGGGTAGTCTCCCTTTGAAGGAAACAATTGCTGCTGAATACATCGCCTTAATCTGTTGTTTGCTTTTGGGGATATTAAGTGAACACTTAATTTTTATACCTTTGCATATTTTTTTCTTTTTGGTGCTGGCAGACCAGCTGTCCACAAGTATAGGATGGCATTACAGTTGGTTTATCCTAAAGTATTCTGTTTAAGAATGGAGAACTTTTCAAACCAACCATAAGATTTATGACTCTGAAGTCCTTCTGCAGCCCATGTCCCACAAACTTTACTCCAATATCAATAAGGAATCTCAGCTTCAGGTACGTTGACTTCAAGGTGGTTAGGTGCTTGGATGAAATTTTGGCATCAAGGTCTCCAGGCTTGATTCCAGAATACTGAGTCAAGTAGTCCACAACCTAATTTAAGGAAAAAAAAAACACACTTGTGGAGTAAGTATACAAGATAATTTTTAGATAGTGTCATTTCATACATGCATTTTGCAACTACAGAGGTGAATCCAAGATGTTATGTTGCCTTCCTGGTGCCAAAGTCAAGGATGTAATTGAGTGAGTACAAAGCAGACGGAGGGAGAGAAGGGACCAGTCAGAGGTCACGGACCATACCCGTATTTGGAAGGAAAAGGGATGAGTCCTGCAGGCACATATTAGGGAACAAGAAAAGAAACTACCAAGCAGGATGATACAGATAGCAATTTTTGGATCACTTCTGGTGCTACTATCGAATCTAGAAATGGGATGTTGGAACAGACAAATGTGTGACTGACACTAAGTACAGAATTGAGGACTTTTATACTCCTGGAAGATTGAGATCAGTTCTGGGAGAGAAATGACCTATACACATTTGATGGGTTGCACTGGAACAGAGTTGGGACCAACATCCTTTTGGTGCAGAGTCGAGAGTGTGGTGCTGGAAAAGCACAGCAGGTCAGGCAGCATCTGAGGAGCAGGAAAATCAACATTTGCCGATGAGGATTCCTAATGAAGGGCTTATATGCAAAACGTCGATTCTCCTGTTCCTCGGATGCTGCCTGACCTGCTGTGCTTTTCCTGCAACACACACAATTCTGAACTCCAGCATCTGCAGTCCTTACTTTATCCTTTCGGGGCAGTTTGCCAGTACTATTGGGAAGCGTTTGAACAAACTTGGCAGTGTTATGAGAACCAAGGAGGTCATGCTAGCGAGGAAAATAATGTGCATAAAGAAAAGTAAAAGCATTAAATGGGGTCAGAAGAAGAGGGAATGTGATAAGATGCAAATTAGGATTTCTGTACATGCATTTAAACCCATAGAATATAGTGAAGATGAGTTAGAAGCATATAACCAAGTGAAAATATGATGTGGCAAAAACAAAGACCTGTCTCGAGAAAGAACAAAATCTGGTACTAAACATTCCTGAATACAAGGTATTCAAGAAAGTTGGAAAAGGGTAAAATAGGAAAGGACAAAAGTGAGGAGGGGTAGCAGTACTGATGAAGGAGACTTTGCAGTCCTGGAGAGAGAGGATGTCCTTGAGGGACCAAGGACAGAATATAATTGGTTCATTCCTGATGAAGGGCTTATGCCCAAAACGTCGATTCCCCTGCTCCTCGGATGCTGCCTGACCTGCTGTGCTTTACCAGCACCACATTCTCGACTCATGCAAAGAAACTATGACCAAAATTTTCTGATGGCCACACAATTGTCTGTGCAGCGTAGAATTGCAGAATCCCCAACATAATAGCCTCCAGGAAACCGAAAATGCTAACTAACAATTCCCCAGCACCTGGAGTCCTCCAGAAGTATCCATTTAAATCAGAGAATTCAGGGGGCTCTGCTGCAGTTAGCAGTTTCCTAGGAGTCATACCCACCCGACTTATACACAACCCTACGAATACACATACCCCAAACCCATTACATATGCAGATATAGCAATCCCTGCCTGTGAAGGTGATTGATCCTGATTTGGTGCCTCTCAACTTGGCCAAAATAAATTAAAACAAACTTAGTGGATTAAAAACTGAGAATACAGTGTTTGACAAGAAGTTGCTTTGAGTATTCTATTAAGTTATTTCATGCTTTAGACATTAGCTTCAAAATAGTGGTCACCCAAATTAGACAGCAAGATCAGCAAAACCTCTGTTCATCTCATTACCTGCTCCTGCGTGGAAATGTAATCGTCAATGAACGGAACACCTTCATTCGGTCCCTGACCTCGCACACATGTGATTCTGGCAACTGACATTTGGCTGGGCTTGATCGTGGATTTTGTTCCATCGCTACGCAGCTCTGCTTCTTCCTATGAATATCAAGTTACATAAAACATCACAAACTGACAAAATGACAAGTTTCACTAAACTAACCTTAAGCGGAGTACAGGTATTTGATTTAGAATTTTCTTTGAAAAATGTCATACAGTTTGTTCTGATTTGACATGATAGTTCTGTTCTCGTGTGACCTCGTGTTATAAGAAAATCGCGCAATAGCTGTGCCATTTAAACTAATGGGTCCAGAACAGTGCTATAGCCAATATAGGTAACGAAAGTTCACATTCTACAAGTAACAATCTAAATTCTTCAATCATGTTAAATCCAATTCACGCTGACGAAACACTTATTATAGCAGAACCAACTGTATTCCCAATCATACACAAACTGCACTAGTTTGTTTGATAATAGTAATCTTAATACCTGAATAATTAACAAACTGCTTCTAAAGCAAAACTGATTTCACTTCATTGGGGAATATCCACTAGAAAACAATGAAACTCATTAGTATGATGCCCATAGAGACTGCAAATTTTAAAAGGAAAAGAATGCACATAACAGAATCACAGAAAATCACTGGCTAAAATTTCACTTTAAAACTTTTAGTGCAACAAACCAGCTAAAATCAACATATTTTAATTATTAATTAACAGACAAAGAATATTTTAAATAGAGGGAAATTTCATTTTGAACTGTTGATACAACAAAGAAGTGCCTCAAATAAAATCAAAGTGCTAGAGAAACTCAGCAGGTTTGCCAGCATTTGTGGAGAGATAACAATGTTAACTTTTGAGTCCAATTTGACTTTTATTTAAACTCTCCAGCATCCACAGTGCTTCACTTTTATTTGAAAGATACACCTCATGTAGTTAGAAGTATTTGCATTGTGGAACCATGTAAAATCTCAGTCTTCCAACTCAGTCTCCAGTATGTCTCCTCCCAATATCAGCCCTGGAGTTACATTCACAAACAGCTCCATCTTTGAACATGGTCAACAGAAGCAAGGCATACACATTCACTCAAATCATGAGCATAAAACATAGGAGCAGAAGTAGGCCAATCAGCTCATCGAGTCTGTTCTTCCAGTCAATGGAATCACGGCTGATCTAAGAATTTGCAACTCCACTTGCCTGTTTTTCCTCATTTCCGATTTAAAATCAATCTCAGCCTTGAATGTACTTAACTACCCAGTCTCAACAGCCCTCTGCACTAAAGAATTCCACAGATTTACTTCAATCCCAGATAAATTCCTCATCTCTGATGTAAATGTACAATTTTCTCGTGAAATAAGATTATACCCTCTGGTACTGGACTCTCCCACAAGAAGAAATAGCCTTTTCGCATCTCCCCTGTCAAGTCTTCAGAATCTTGTATGTTTCAATAATATATCTCACTAACTCCAATGAGTAAAAGTCCAACCTATTCAGCCTCTCCTTATAAGCAGACAGTCATTCTAGACCTGGCATCAGCTAGTGAACCTTCTCTGGACTGCCTCCAATGCCTGAGAAAATCTATAGCCTTAATATGTGTCTTTAAACATTTAGACTAAAATGTAATGCTGAACTATAAAACACACTTAATGCACTAGAAAATAGACAGGCAGGAAGGCTCAGGAAAAAAAGGGGGTGGGGTGGGACTCAAGGAATGCAGAAGATAGGGACATCTGGGCTCACCAAGTGATGACAGGATGCTGGAAGGCAATTAAGAACATTTGCCTTAGCATCGGTGAATGTGTGCGTGCAGGGCAGACAACGAGAGAAAAAAAACTTTGCTGACTTGAGAGTTCAAAAGGACACGAGAGAGAGAGACCATTTTAGTGCTGAGGCTGTTGGAGTCAGTAGAAAAGTAACACTTAGTGCTTATCTGCTATGGATTGAATTTAATTGCATTTTGGGACCTTAAGGTGATACGGAGTTGCCATTACCGGTTATTAAATACAAACTCTGTAAAAGGTAATATTGATGAAGCCTTAACTTACTTGCTGTTCTTGCAGACCACTCTACAGACCTTACAGACTGCCCCACTGTCAATTCTAACTAATCAGATCTTATGTCTTATTTGAATTTGAATCACAACCCTGAAAAGCATGCATGTTAATTCAAAGGATAATGAATCAGTTTAAATGCAACCTTACGGTAACATCTCAGCCTCAGGTACAGAATGATTCAGCGCTTAAAAAACAGGAGTCTGCTCCTAGCTTAGAAATTATCCTAAACCTAACTTTGAAGAGATTCTGGCACAAATGTGTCAGGAAGACATTTTATGGTCAAAAGTTTGCCCTCCTTGCTAAGAAGCCATTTTGTCAAAATAATTGTATCAGACATGTGAGCTATGCACGGTTACCTTATGAACTCTCCAATTAGCTCAGATTGGTACCTCTATGATAGGAGCTTAACTCGCTAGCAGGCGCCTAACTTGGCTGGGTGTTTTTCCCACCTGATGAATGCCTTAGGGCCTGCAGGAGTGATTAGTCCAGCGTACACAGGCCTGTCAATTAACTTCCTTATGAATTATTGTCTTTCACTGTCATCTGTCTAATTAACAACATGCAATTTTTAAAGAACTTTTGTATAAAAGGAAGGCCACTTTGCAGCTGTACATTGGAGTAGCCTGCTGGGACACTTGAAGAACTGGCACCCTACTCTCCTAGGTTATTAGAACCTAGTTAGTTTAGCTTATAGGTATCAGTGTTAAGTTGCAATAGTGATGCTATTGGTAAATAAAGGGGATGACTAAAATCAAACTAATCTGTCTGTAAGAGGGTTTTTTATTCCAGACTTCCAAACAGTATGATCTCTGGGACGAACCAAGAGAGAGGCTTACAGGTCTGAGTCCATAAGGGATTCCCTGGACCGTCTCAAATCTGTACTTTAACATGCCAGTATACCTTTCCTTAGATAAGGGATTCAAAACTGTTCACAGTATTCTAGGTGAGGTGTGAATAGTTTTAGCAAAGCCTCCCTACTTTTATACTCCATTTCCTTTGAAATAAAGGCCACCATTCCATTTACCTTCCCTATTACCTGCTGAACCTGGATGCTAGCTTTTTGCGATTATTGAGTAATTGTGGAGTGTTAGTGTCTTCTACTGGAAAGACTGATGCAAAGTATTTACTCAACTGCTCTGTCATTTCCACAGTCTTCATTATTATTTCCCCAGCCTCATTCGCTAAGGGGCCTATGTTCACTTCAGCTTCTCTCTTCCTTTTTACATATTTAAAGAAGCTCTTGCAGTCGGTTTTGATATTACTTACAAGTTTATCTTCAAAGTTTACCTTTTTTTTAAAAAATCTTTTGTTGATTTTTAAAACTTCCCCCATAATTGGCTGTCTTACCATTAATCTTTACAACAGCTCTGCTGGCACAGAATCCTCATAATTCATGATCTTTCACCCTTCCTATCTTTCGCTCTTTGCTCTTTCCAACTGTATCACATCCAATAACACAGTTTCTGCCCTATTCTCAGAGCTCTGCTTTAACAGAACCTGTTCAAACGTTGTCACAGAAAACCTCCATTCAGACCCAAAAGCGAAAAATCCTGTCGATGCTCAAGACACAGAAAATACTGGCAAGGGAGAGGTGGAGCAAGCTCCCATATCCTTGCACACCATTTTGACCTAATAACCATCCAATGCCACTCTTGAATGCCTCAATTAAACCTGCCTCCACCACATTTCCAGGCAGTGCATTCCATACTCTATGCACCATAAAAGTCTTTTCTCGCATCACCCTTGCTTCGTTTGCACATCACTTTAAATCTATGCCCCTCTCTTTTACAAGCAGGAACAGCTTCTCCCTATCTGCTCTATTTACCTTGCTCATGACGTTGAAACTTCTACCAAATCTCCTCTCAGCCATCTTCTCCCTAAAGAGAAACAGTCCCAATCTTTTCAATCCATCTTTACAGCTGAAGTTTCTCATTCCTGAAACCATTCTTGTAAATTTTTCTGCATTGTCTCTGAAGCATTCATGTCTTTCCAATAATGTAGGGCCCACAACTGTACACAATATTCCAGCTGAGATCTAACAAGTGTCTTACACCACTGCAATATCACCTCTTTGCTCTTGTACTCGATGCATCTACTAACAAAACCAAGAATATTATATGCTTTATTAACTGCTCTCTTCACCTGTTTGGTCATCTTCAGTGAACTGTGCACATACACACGAAGGACCCTCTGCTCCTGCAGCCCCTTTAGAATTGTAGCCCCTACTTTATATTGTTTTCCAATGTTCTTCAAAAATGGATCACCTCACACTCCTCTGCATTGAGCCTCAAGCATGAGCCAGACATCCACTCAACCAACTTGTCAAAGTCCTTTTGAAGTTCCACACTGTTCTTGCAGTTTACAATTCTTCCAAATTTAATGTCATCTACAAAATTTGAAACGGTCTCCTGCACACCAAGATCCAAATCATTTATACATATCACTGAAAAGCAGGGGTCCCAATCTCTGGGGAACTCCACTACAAACTCCATCCAACCTGAAAAATATCCACTGACTATGAGTTTTCAGTTCCTATCACCCAGCTAATTTTGTATCCACATAGCTACTGTCCCTTTTGTATCATGATCTATAATTTCTCTCAAGTCTGTTGCGTGGCATTGCATCAAATGCCTTCTTAAAGGCATTTTACGACACTAAAGTCGGTGGAGTAGTGGACAGTTGTAAGAATGTTACAGGTTGCAGGGGGACTTGGATAAACTACAGAATTGGGCTGAGGGGTGGCAAATTGAGTTCAATGCAGCTAAATGAGAGGTGATTCACTTTGGGAAGAATAACAGGAAGGCAGAGTACTGGGTCAATGGAAAGATTCTTGGAAGTGTGGATGTGCAGAGGGATTTTGGAGTCCATGTGCATAGATCTCCGAAAGTTGCCACCCAGGTGGATAGTGCTGTTAAGAAGGCATACGGTCTGTTTGGTTTCATTGGTAGAGGGATTGAGTTCCGAAACCTCAATATCATGCTGCAACTATACAAAATGCTGGTGCGGCCACCCTTGGAATATTGTGTACAGTTCTAGTCGCCCCATTACAGGAAGGATGTGGAAGCATTGGAAAAGGTGCAGAGGAGGTTTACCACGATGTTGCCTGGTCTGGAGGGAAGGTGTTATGAGGAAAGGCTGAGACACTTGGGACTGTTCTCATTGGAAAGGCGGTGGCTAAGGGGTGATAGAGACATACAAGATGATCAGAGGATTAGATAGGGTAGACAGTGAAACACTTTTTCCTAGGATGGTGACGTCAGCTTGTACGAGAGGGCATAACTACAAATTGAGGGGTGATAGATTTAAGACAGATGTCAGAGGCAGGTTCTTTACTCAGAGAGTGGTAAGGGCGTGGAATGCCCTACCTGCTAATGTAGTCAACTCAGCCACATTAGGGTGATTTAAACAATCCTTAGATAAGCACATAGATGATTTTGGGATAGTGTAGGGAGACGAGCTGAGAATAGTTCACAGGTCGGCGCAACATCGAGGGCCGAAGAGCCTGTTCTGTGCTGTATTGTTCTATGAAATCCATTAATACCACATTAACACTGTTACTATCATTAACCCTTTCTATTACCTCTTCAAAAAATTCTAGCAAGTTAGCCAAACACAATTTTCCCTCTAGAAATCAATGCTGACTCTTCCAAATCAAGCCACCTTTTTTCCACATGATTACTAATTCTGTCCTGAATAACTGTTTCTAGAAGTTTCCCCACCGCCAAAGTTAAACTTCCTAGTGTATTTTGGTCTCAAAAGGGAGATCATATGCTTTTTTGTGTATGGGTCACACTCACTGCTCAGAAATAGAATATTTGTGATCCGATACCATCAAGCAGGTATACGTTAAGTATAGCATGAGCTAGATATGGAGAAAAGCTCATGTACTGTGCTCAAACAATGAGCATAACTGCAAAAAAGGTATCCCTATATCTGTGCAACATTTCCACAAGGACCACATTATTTAGTCATATGTTTCTGCCACTCACCAATCATAGATCGGTGCCACTAATAGTTAGTTAATGAAAAAAAAATCATTGCTCACACCATTTTACCTTCCCAACCTGAGATAAGTGGCCAATAAAAATCTTTGTTGCGAGTAAATTCTAGGTCAAATTGGAGTACCATATAAAAAAAATTATTAATTGCACCTAAAATAAAGACACTTTCCTCAAGATGATATGTTAAACTAACCATATTTTCCAAGTTAACACGCATACCTGATTCAATGTGACAAACTCTGCATCCAAGCCCACTAAATCACTAGGCTGGGGCATTTCATTCAGCATTAATGGAATAAAAGTTGCATGACATTTTCGCTGCTTTCTAGCGAGAGATGCCTCTGCCAGCAAAACACTTGCTTCAATTGGATTTTTTACTGAAAAGGGTAAAAAATCATTCTGTGGTTACTAATGAAATAAGATATTAAAATATTAAAATATAAAACATAAAACATAATTAGCTAGTCCAGTTACTAACTAGGGATGAGAAAATATTGCAAATTTAACTCACCTGTATGAGGAAAATTTTCCTAAATTGAAAACAGGGTTACAAAATTGAACCAGATTATGACTCCGGCATTTTGACCATTTACAAACTGGGTGCCTCATATTTGCTACATCAAAACCAGAATGGCAAACTGTGCACACTATTCAAAAGACATTACCGCTGGCTTATGTGCTTTAGACACACTTAATAGATATTTATTACATTGACAAAAATTGAAATTTTTACTGGTGCATCTAAATTTAAAACATTTTTAGAGAAATACAAAGACAATTGGACACAGATAAGAAATGCATTTGATTCTTTTCTCAGGAAAAAAAAACAATCAGCTGTATTTTCAAGGTTACCAGCAAAGACCCATCGGACTGACTGTTTTGGTGATGTTAATTATATGTAATACTAGTAAAGAAGGGATTTAAAAATGACAGAATATGAAAACAATAAAAGAATAATTGAAAAACACACAAACCATTTAAAATAGTTTACAAAAAAGAAAATCCTGCAGCATTTAAAACCTTCCCTGATGGTACAGAACTCCAACTAACACCAACATTTTAAGCAACTAGTAACTGGAATTCCCTGAAATCAACTGAAACTCTCTCCCGAACAGCACTGTGGACTGCACTGTTCAAGAAGATAACTCACCGAGTTCTTCTTGAGGGCAACTAAGGACAGTCAATAATTGCTGGTCGAGCCAGTGACACCTATATTCCAGGAGTGGATGTATATATTAAAAAAAAATTGCTTCTCCTTTATGAAGCACATCCTAGTTGCCTGGCATACATTTATATTTGATATAGTATTCTGTGGTGAGTTGAATGAGCTCTCGAGTTGAATGAGAGAGATAGAAGAGGCGCTAAATGAATATTTTTCATCAGTATTCACACCAGAAAAAGACAATGTTGTCGAGGAGAATACTGAGATACAGGCTATTAGACTAGATGGGATTGGGGTTCACAAGGAGGTGCGAGCAATTCTGGAAAGTGTGAAAATAGCTAGGTCCCCTGGGCCGGATGGTATTTATCCTAGGATTGTCTGGGAAGCTAGGGAGGAGATTGCAGAGCCTTTGGCTTTGATCTTTATGTCATCATTTTCTACAGGAACAGTGCCAAAAGACTGGAGGATAGTAAATGCTGTCCCCTTGTTCAAGAAAGGAAGTAGAGACAACCCTGGTAATTATAGACCACTGAGCCTTACTTGAGTTGTGGGTAAAGTGTTGGAAAGTGTTATAAGAGATAGGATTTATAATCATCTAAAAAGGAATAATTTGATTGGTTTTGTAAAGGGTAGGTCGAGTCTCACGAACCTTAGTGAGTTCTTTGAGAAGGTGACCAAACAGGTGGATGAGGGTAAAGAGTTTGATGTGGTGCATATGGATTTCAGTCAAGTGTTTGATAAGGTTCCCCATGGTAGGCTATTGCACAAAATATGGAGGTATGGGATTGAGGGCAATTTAACGGTTTGGATCAGAAATTAGCTAGCTGAAAGGAGACAGAGGGTGATGGTTGATGAGAAATGTTCATCTATACCACAAGGATCTGGTTTGGGACCACTGCTGTTTGTCATTTTTATAAATGACCTAGATGAGGGCATAGAAGAATGGGTTAGTAAATTTGCAGATGACACTAAAGTCAGTGGAGTCGTGGACAGCTGTAAGGATGCTGCAGGTTTCAGAGGGACATAAGTAAGTTGCAAAGCTGGGCTGAGAGGTGGCAAATGGAGTTTAATGCAGAGAAGTGTGAGTGATTCACTTTGGAAGGCGTACTGGAATGCAGAGTACTGGGCTAATGGTAAGATTCTTGGTAGTGTGGATGAGCAGAGAGATCTCGGTGCTCATGTGCATACATCCCTGAAAGTTGCCACCCAGGTCAATAGGGTTGTTAAAGCGGCATATGATGTGTTGGCTTTTATTGGTAGAGGAATTGAGTTTTGGAGCCATGAGGTCATGCTGCAGTTGTACAAAACTCTGGTGCGGCAGCACTTGGAGTAGTGCGTACAGTTTTGGTCACCGCATTATAGAAAGGACATGGAAATATTGGAAAGGGTGCAGAGGAGATTTACCAGGATATTACCTGATATGAAGGGAGGGTCTTATGAGGCTGCTTTTGTTCGAGAGAAGCAGGTTAAGGGGTGACTTAATAGAGACATACAAGATGATCAGAGAAATAGATAGGGTGGACAGCGAGAGGCTTTTTCCTCGGATGGTGATGGCTAGCAAGAGGGGATATAGCTTTAAATTGAGGGGTGATAGATATAGGACAGATGTCAGAGGTAGGTACTTTACTCAGAGTAGTAAGGGCGTGGAATGCCCTGCTTGCAACAGTAGTAGACTCGCCAATGTTAAGGGCATTTAAATGGTCATTGGATAAATACATGGATGATATGGAATAGTGTAGGTTAGATGGGCTTCAGATTAGATTCACACGTTGACACAATATCGATGACCGAAAGGCCACTACTGCGTTGTAATGTTCTATGTTCTAAATATACTGTCGCAAAACAGAGCAAAAGCTGCTACTTGTAGAATTTAGAAGAATGAGAGGTGATCTCATGAAAATAGATAGGAATGGGACTTGACACAATAAGTGCTGAGAGGATATTTCCCCTTGTCAAAAAGTTTAGGACCAGAGTGCATTGTCACAGGATAAAGGGGTGACAATTTAAGACTGAGATGAGGAAGAATTTCTTTGCAGCAGACATTACCCACAGCTGTTGGTGATCTTTAAAACGGATGAAAAATACATATTAAGCATTGCAACTTAAATTTAAAAACTAAGTTGGTCATGGAACCTTAATTTAGGGCACGTGCTATGAAATTTCTGTTTCTCGCTCACCCCCAGCTAATCAATTCCCTATCAGCTTTCTCCCCTTCTTCCCAAAAAGGGCAGAGCGAGGAGAGCTGAAGCTATTTGTAGCTAACCCATTTACTGCTCCAGTGGATGTCAGTAAATTTATCAGAGACTGGTCATCAAATCTGGCATATTTCTATAAAGCATCTTTGTCTGAGATAGCTATCAAACAGGAGGACCCACATGTTCTTGCCTTATTTACTAATACATTGTTTGAGAACTATCAGATAACTGCACCATATAAAACAATACAGAAATCATGCAATAGTGAGTTGGGGGTGTGGGGCAGAGAAAAAGAGAGGGAGCAGCTGAGGGAAGGGACAGTAGATTTGGGCTTCTTCTAGATCAAGCTATGCTTCTCCAGTCAACAATTTATGATTCAATAATTAATAAATGTTACCTACTTGTTAAATCATACTTGGAATTCAAATTTCGTCTAGCGTAATACAGAATACAAGGGATCTTCCAACTCAAATCAAACTGCACAGCCTCACACTGCAAAAAAAAAAGTCAACTCTCAAGTAAACTGCAATCTCAACAATATTCCAAGAATTCTCACTGGTCACCCATTCAAAATAATTTGCCTCTTTCAATTCCCATGCGGCATATGTTGATACTCTGGTCTAAGTGGTTCATCAGGTGTGCTATTCAGCAGACTTCTTGCCAACATTACTCTGTCAGCTTCTGCAAGGTGATGTGCAACAATGATCCTTCATGTCTGAGAAGCTGTTAGCCTTCATTGTGGATCTTACTCCTTATCCTTCCTATTTCTGATCAGCTCACTAACAATGAAACCTTATTATACATTGAATCAGAGAACAAAGTTCCATTACATCAGTATGGCAAAGTCACTCAGATGCTGATGTACTGTACCGTACTGTACTTGGCTGTTCACTTTGTTATAGTTGAGGCTGATAAACATAAATGCACTTTTGTTCTGAGGAAATGTATCTTTTTGCCCTCCACCAACTTACTCTACATCACCTGAAATTCTGCAAGTGGTCTTTTCTCTGCATGAAGTTCATAGCTGAACTCTCAGTTCCCTGGAGCAACAGCAATCAGAACCTTAGCACCACAGTGGGTCACTCATGACTGCAGTGTACTTAATAGTACTATTGACATAACCACTTTACTTCGACTAGAGTGTGTGTGTCTGTATGTGTGTATGCCTTTACATAAGAAATCTTTTATCATGATAAGTTATGTACAGATAGTCCCCAGATTGTGAACGGTTTCTGTTCTCGAATCCATTTGCAAGTCAAGTTGTACACAAGTTGGAACACAATGTAGAACAATATAAAATTGGCGTTCAGAAGTACAGAAAATGTTTACATGCTGAATCTTTAAAAATAATATTAATACACCCATGACATAAAAACAGAAATTGCAGTTAATACTCCATGTCTTGGTTCATGTTTGTAAGTCGAGGTCTCGCTATCTACTTGGGAGAAATAAAATCACAAAAAGATATATGAATTAAAATAGAAGGAAGCAGAATTCTTTCATTTTCCTTCCCCCTCAACATGGTTTCAAAGTAACGTAATTGAAAAGATAAAGTCGCTATCATTTATTACCTTGTCAATTGGTTCAATGAGAAAGTCATTAAACAGATACCACTGTTTATGAGTGACGCCCTAAAACACAAAAATATTGCATGAGATATACACAATAAATCCTGTCTTAAGGTAGCAGTTTTCGGACATTGCTGCACTGGGGAAATAGCCATTTCCATTTGTAAATAGCCATTTCCAAGGACCCCCATTAAAAATCCAAAGGACAGTGCCAGTTACTCAAATGAAAACAATATAATTACTTCAGAGAATGTTGTGGTTCTGTTCGCCAAGCTGGGAATTTGTGTTGCAGATGTTTCGTCCCCTGTCAAGGGGACATCCTCAGTGCTTGGAAGCCTCCTGTGAAGTGCTGCTGTGTTGTTTCCTCCGGTATTTATAGTGGTTTGTCTCTGCACCTTCCAGGTGTCAGTTCCAACTGTCCGCTGCAGTGGCCGGTATATTGGGTCCAGGTCGATGTGCTTATTGATTGAACCTGTGGATGAGTGCCATGCCTCTAGGAATTCCCTGGCTGTTCTCTGTTTGGCTTGTCCTATAATAGTAGTGTTGTCCCAGTCGAACTCATGTTGCTAGTCATCCGCATGTGTGGCTATTAAGGATAGCTGGTCGTGTCGTTTCGTGGCTAGTTGCTGGGTTTTTTTTCCTTTTTTTTATTTTTTTCTTTTTTTTTCTTTTTTATTTCAAAACAATCTCCTGCTTATTTTTTTTTCAACCCCGACACTACCGCCTAACTGCGGTAGTGCTTATTTTTTCCCCAGCAGGTGTGAGACGCAGTGAAAGACACAAGGTGCATGAATCTTTATTCAATTTCCACCACCAGGAAGAAAGGAAACACCCGAATGGCCAGTGACAAGCACTGCCCTTCACATCAAAGGGCAGGCTAGTTGCTGTTCATGGATACGGATCGTTAACTGTCTTCCTGTTTGTCCTATGTAGTGTTTTTGCAGTCCTTGCATGGGATTTTGTACACTACATTGGTTTTGCTCATGCTGGGTATCGGGTCCTTTGTCCTGGTGAGTTGTTGTCTGAGAGTGGCTGTTGGTTTGTGTGCTGTTATGAGTCCTAGTGGTCATAGTAGTCTGGCTGTCAGTTCAGAAATGTTCTTGATGTATGGTAACATGGCTAGTCCTTTGGGTTGTGGCATGTCCTCATTCCATTGTCTTTCCCTTAGGCATCTGTTGATGAAATTGCGGGGGTACCCGTTTTTGGCAAATACATTGTAGAGGTGTTCTTCTTCCTCTTTTTGCAGTTCTGCACGCACCTAATCATCACGCCACACTCACATGAATCAGATTCACTGGAGAGGAAGAAAAGGACAACCAACTCCCATTCTTAGATGTGACGGTACAGAGAATACCGAACGGAGAATTCACCCACAAAGGTTTACAGGAAAGCCACACACACAGACCAAGTCCTGAACTACAAAAACAACAACCCAAACACACACAAACGAAGTTGCATCAAGACACTGTTCAAAAGGGCCACAACACACTGCAGCACACCAGAACTGCAAAAAGAGGAAGAACGACACCTCTACAATGTATTCGCCAAAAACGGGTACCCCCGCAATTTCATCAACAGATGCCTAAGGGAAAGACAACGGAATGAAAACATGCCACAACCCAAAGGACTAGCCACGTTACCATACATCAAGAACATTTCTGAACTTACAGCCAGGTTACTATGACCACTAGGACTCATAACAGCATACAAACCAACAGCCACTCTCGGACAACAACTCACCAGGACAAAATACCCTATACCCAGCATGAGCAAAACCAACGTAGTGAACAAAATCCCATGCAAGGACTGCACAAAACACTACATCGGACAAACAGGAAGACAGCTAACGATCCGTATCCATGAACACCAACTAGCCACAAAACGACACGACCAGCTATCCTTAGTAGCCACACACGCAGATGACAAGCAACATGAGTTCGATTGGGACAACACTACTATTATAGGACAAGCCAAACAGAGAACAGCCAGGGAATTCCTAGAGGCATGGCACTCATCCACAGGTTCAATCAATAAGCACATCGACCTGGACCCAATATACCGACCACTGCAGCGGACAGCTGGAACTGACAACCGGAAGCGGCAGAGACAAACCACTATAAATACCGGAGGAAACATCACAGAAGCACTTCACAGGAGGCTCCCAAGCACAGAGGATGTCACCTAGACAGGGGACGAAACGTCTGCAACTCAAATTCCCAGCTCGGCGAACAGAACCACAACAACGAGCACCCGAGATACAAAAAATTCTCACAAACTTTGAATACTTCAGAGAATATTATGATGAATATTGCTGGTAAGTTGCATTTATCTGCTTCCCTGAATGATGCTTTGATGGAAACTGGAGTCCAAGGAGGAAAAAAGGAATCTAAAGTGGTGGTGATTCAGAGAGAAAACTTTGACAACTACCAACATATGACTTCTAAAAATGAAAAGAGTCTGTCATATTTTACAACTGGCAATTGCCATAAGGCAAATTGGCATCTCAGCTTATTGAAATTTCACATCATAAAATTGCACTTCTATTGGTCAGAGTTTTGGAAGGACTGTGGAAAGAATTTTAACATGGATATAACAAGGTCAACTGACAATCTGCTGGTATTTCATTTCTTAACATTGCATAAATCTAGCTTTTCCCCTCTAATATAACATAAAGCTGGTGTCTCAACTGCAACATTATTTACAGCAGACTAAGCCACTCCCAGTACTGCTGCAGAAAACATCAGGCAGTGAAAATAACTGTGGCAGAAAAGGAAGGCAATCTTACTGATTTTTTTCAAATAGTCATCATAAATTTAGATACTGATCCATAAAAATGAAACTGACTACATTTTTTGGTAGTTATAAGTTTAAGGCAGGACTGGGACTGGGGTGATCACAAGTGTTTGGAACACGTTTCCTTGCAATTCCCTTCAGCATAATTTGAAGTACAAACTATACCAAATACTTCATTAATATATGAATTATAAAAGTATATTTTCAATTATATTAATGGCAATCCATGATTATCAACTGTTCATTAAAAGATTTATTTTGAAAAGGGAAGCAGATTGAATTTTGCCGATGAGATGTACTATATCGGTCAATAAATGACTTTTTTGCTTCTGATAATACCACTGACACACTAAAATATGACAGTTTCAACACCTGTTAATTTAGGAATTAGATCCATACTTATACCTCCTTTCGTTGATGATACGTTTCGCCAACCTTGATATGGGCTACAAGATTTCCACCAGTCCGAGGATCTAAAATGTGGGCCACTGTTACCACCAGATCATATAGGTAGGTGCTCTCCTCATCTTCTGAAGGGTTCAACTACATATAAGGACCAAAGTAAATAGTTAGACACCTCAGGCTGCTCACTGACTTATACATATCAAACAGGTTATAATTTCAGAATTTAAAAAAATACAAACAATGAAAGCTACTTTTTGATGCCAATTACTTCAAAATAGATTTATGTCATTAACATAAAACTGCACTGTTTCAGTATAAAGTTGGAAATGTGCAATGTCTAACACATCTTTAAAAGTAATGCCCCAGATCTCTTCCAGGTCTTCCTTCCCACAGAACACTCAAAATGAATTATTCAACATTGCCCTGTGGTTTCGTTCTCTAATTTACACAGAGCGCTCCAGTTTGCGGAAATGTAGATCTGAACGACAAATCAAATATATCTATACTATTCGGCTAGTCCGGCTATTCTTTCACAAGAGGATTTTAACAATTTTAAAATAGCATTAAAATATGGAAACCAGACTTACAGAACATTATAATTAAAAGTCTTAATTTCCTGTGTCTTTATTACAAATAATTTTTAAGGTGTCCAGAGACTAAACACATGGTACTTCTAACCCCTTTAAGGAACTCTGAGACGGAATACAGGAAAACATATTTCCAAACCAGATGCAACAAGTGGCAGTAAATAAAATTAATGGAAAACATTTCTGAAACCTGTTACAACTAAACTGAAGCTTGGGTATATTAGATTTTACAAGCAATGATAGAGAAAGCAACACAGATCCAGAACAGGGAGCTTCAATCCTCCAGCATATTACAAGGGCCGCCCACGTTATATTCACACTGATACCAGGTTTCTGCCAGTTAGACTTGAAATGAGTTGTGTAAATGGCAATGCATCCTTGAGTAGCTGTAACAAGTATAGTACTGTATTTATCCAGCCAATACCTATGAATGTGACTATGCAAAATGAGTTAGTTACATAACCACAAAGGAATACTAACAGTTTCACTCTTCCAACTTCACATCACAATATTAAGTTAGGAAGCATTGTAGACAGTATAGATGATTACATAAAATTGCAAAGGGATATTGATAGACTAGACAAATGGGCAAAACTGTGGCAGATGGAATTCAGTGTAAGTAAATTTGAGGTTATCCACTGTGGACTGAAAAAGGATAGCTCAAGGTTCTTTCTGGATGGTATGAAGTTAAGTACAGTGATGTCCAAAGAGACTTGGAATTCAGGTGCACAGACCTTTAAAATACCAAGAACAGGTGCAGAAAATAATCAGGGCAGCAAATGAAATACTGAGCTTTATACCTTGAGGGCTGGAGTATAAGGATGCAAAAGTTATGTTGCAGCTATACAAAACCATGGTTAGACCCCGCTTGGAATACTGAGAGCAGATCTGGGCACCACACCTTAGGAAGGATATACTGGCCTTGGAGGCAGTACAATGTAGGTTTACAAAATTGATACCTGAATTTCATGGGTTAAGTTAATGGAAAGTAAATACAAATAAAGCCAGTTTTGTATGGAATTTAGATGGTTAAGGGGTGATCTAATTGAAGTTTTCAGGATATTAACAGTAAAAGACAGGGTAGATAAAGATAAACTATTTGCATTTGTTGGGGATTCTAGAACGAAGGTGCAATGTCCAAACGTTAGGGCCAGACCATTCAGGAAAGAACTTCGGAAACACTTTTAGACACAAAGAATGGTAGAAGTTTGGAAGTTTCTTCCACAAACTGCAGTTGATGCGAGATCAGTTGGTAGTTTTAAATCTGAGACAGATAAATTTTTCTTAAGCAAAGATATTAAGGGATATGGCCCAAAAGCAGGTATATGGAGTTAGGCCACAGATCAGCCACGATCTCACTGAATGGCAGAAGAGATTAGAGGGGCTAAATGGCCTATTCCTGCCCATATGTACAGTATTATAAAAACTAGAAGAAAACATTCTGCAGACATATCTATAATTAAGAAAAAAAAATCACCAGGTATGAATTGCAAATGTAACTGTCCGAGAAGATTTATGTTTAAACAATCTTACTCCATTTTGTGGCTCTCAAATATTCATGTTTTTCCCCATGTTTTGGGAAAGATACTAACTGCCTCCCCTTCAGAAAAACATGTACACATAATTTACCATGTGATGAAAGGTGCAAGTTTCATGATATGAATATCATTTTTCAAGTTTTGCTTTCAAAACAGTGCTGTTAAGCATTGACTACTTCTGTGAAAGCTCTTTTTAGAGAAAAAGTTCAGAGATAAGGTTACAGTGTCCACCAGGAACAAAGGCTAAATCCAGCATTTTTGTCAGAAAGAGGACAACAAACATCCATGATGTTAATGAAAGATATTTATACTGTTGGGTTTGTGACAAGGAAGGATGTAAGGCCATTAGCTTTGTTTTCAGTTCAGAAGAAATTAAAATGAGCAAATTTTAATTCAGTTCAAAAGCAAGATTTTCAGTTTAATTCAGGAGACATTTGATGAGTTTAAAAAATGTTTATTTTCTCTCCAAGGAGGAGAATTCAGGGCAACTCAGGCAACAAAATCATGTCAGCAGGAAGGTTTAGTTTGTGAAATTTCTAAATGAGGAAAGTTTGCAGGTCATTAGAACGAAGTAAGTTTAGGCTCTCAGATTTGTGAAAAGTTTCTGACAGCAAATTTGGAAAGGACTCAGTAAATTGTCCTCAGTCTAAAGCAAGGAAAATATCAAGAATCAGTTAAATAGAATCTTAAAGTGTTGAACCAGGAGGAGTAAATCATCTGAACTCTCAAGATTCTACAACGGACAGCGTCAGGAGAAAAAGCTGAACTGTTGTTTTGCTGTGTGTTTTGAAATCATTCTCTGTCATATATTATATATATGCTAAAAGAAAATCTGCAGCCTTGTATGAATATGTCTCAGTGGCTAACCACCATGTTAAATAACTAAATAAAAAAGAAAAAAAATGAAAACATGATATATTGAGCTGACTTGCCTAGTAGTACGAACAGCTGGGATCATAATTTCCACTTCTAAACTCAAGCTACTCTAAGTAACAATTAAAACACATACAGGAGGCTCATCTTCATTTAAGGTTTGAAAATAAAGAATCACAAGTTAGAAATAGTTACATACACCTTCATTTTCAGTCCAGTTTGTAACTTCCAGTTCTTTTGTTTTAGTGAGCTTCATCTTGATAGAACATGGGATCCATATATTTTTCAGTTCCTCAATTGATGTATAGAAGCTCAGTCCTTCTGCATTACAAAGTGCTTCCCTGGAAAAAAAATGTCTTGGTTTGCAAATGGAACATCATATCACCATTTGTTAAGTTAGGTGGAAACTGGGCAGTTTTTACTATTTTATGTTTTAGGATATTTTAGAAAACCCCTTGAAATTAAATTTTAAAAATTCAAAAAGATGAATCATCCCAGATAACATGAGGTATATAGCACTAAATTCACGGATTGAGACAAAAGTCTTTTATCAGTTTTGCAAATGATATAAATACCATAAAGATACAGCACTTATGGGTTATTTTAGTTATAACAGTTATGTGTGGTTTCAGATAGAATAACAGTTGGAAAAGTAACAACCTTTCTTTCCTTTTGAGAAAGATGGCCTACTTGGCAAACAGAAATTGATACAACTTTGTATGGGACTGTAAATGAAATCGGCATCGTTTTTCCTCTAAACTTCACTTTGATATAGGAGGTCCATGGATTTCCTGTTTTTTCTCCCCAAGAGATGGTGGCTGGTCTTGTTCAGAAGGTGCAAAGGTCTCATTTCTGTACAGAATTGCTGGCTGGTTTTACTCCAAAGGAACTGTGCTCTTTGGAGCAAACTAACAACCAGAACATCGAACAATAATTTGCTGTTGCAGCTGATCTCCAGACAATTAAAACCAATCACATTCAACTGCATTATCAGAGTAGCAGAAGGTGGAAGTGATGTTCAACAAGATTTAGTGCTGAGATCACAGCTGTTCACAGTTTGCATTAACAATTTGGACTTTGGAATTAAAAATCCAATTTCCAAATTTGAGATGACACCAGATTGATAGCAGAATAATCAATGTTGAGGATGGCAACAAATTACAGGAGAATGGTAAGAATGTCGAACTCACTCCAACAGGGAGTGGTTGAAGAGAATAGTACTGATGTATTTAAGGTCAAGATAGTCAAGCATATGAGGGAGAAGGGAATAGACTATTACACTGTAGATTCAGTGAGAAAAGATTGAATAACACTCAGTTGGAACATAAACACTGGTAGGGACTCGCTGGGCAGAATAACTTGTTTCTGTGCCATAAATCCTATGTAAACAATGCTCCACGTTCTTCAAATATAATTCGCTGGAACTTTTGATGGCAATACCACTACCTTTTTATTAAAAGTTTCTTAACTTAGACTGAAACTTCTGAAAGCCTGAGAGTTCAGTTTTCGACCAAATACATTTTTAAGGTCTAACAAGCTCTATCATAAGACAGATTTTGGGAACAGCAAAACAATTAGTGACAGGCTGGTAAGGGACCAAAGGGGAGGTAATATTTGTCAGTTAGTCCTTTGAGGAGTTAATAGCAATGGGTTAGGTGACTCAACCAGTAATCCAGAAGTCTGGACTAGTGTTCCAGACACAAGTTGAAATCCCACACCACAGCAGCTCAGGAACTTAAATAAACCTGGAATAAAAAGCTATTAGAATATTGTTGACCAGGAAACTACCAGATAATTATAAAAACCAGTTTACTTATATTCTTTAGAGAAGGAAACTCACTGGTGTTTACCCAGTCTGGTCTGTGTCTGGTTTTTACATCCCATCAGATCCTTCACACACCACCACACGCTGCCCTTGAAGCAAATGTGGTACAGAAGAGTGTGTTTATCACCTCCTTCTGATACATGCCTTTGCAAAGGAGGTCTGGAAGGAGATGTAGTGTTTTTTCAAGGCTTGAGCAGTTCAAGAGTGCAGGACTATATGCTCTATGGGCTATTCCCAAGTGGGGACACAGTGACAAACATCAACTATTGATGGAGGATCACTACCTCGGTTGAACATGTTCTTTGGTCTGCCCAAGGCTCACCATTTTTCCAATGCAAAGAATGTTGAGTGTGCAGACTGGCATGTTTCAAGATCCAGAATTGTGCTGAGAGATGCACTAAAGCTTGGGGGTAACTGTCAAAAGTCACAGTGTGAAAAGACCATATCGCAGGCTATTCAGTCAATCGACTGTGGAGCCAATAACTTTGTTGAACCTTTCAAGCTGTATGCTTGACACTGAACGTGTACAGTAAATATCATAACTATTGCAATAGTATGGAGGGATCTCAGAGTAAAAGAAAACACTATGGAGAAAGAAAAAACGAACATTATTGCATTGTGAGGTCCAATTTGAAATGTTTTGGAATGTACTTTTTAAATATATTTTTGAAAAAAGAAATGAGGTTCAAAACCCATAGCAATGTAGTTTCTACTCAACTGTATTCAAGTCAGCAGCTCACCACCACTTTCTCAAGGATAATTAGAGATAGGCAATACAGGTCATTCTGCGATAGTGCGCATTTCATTACTGCGAATTCGCTGTAATGCAATTGACGAGTTGGGGACACTGTTTCCAAAGCACAAGCTTTTTAAGTGTGTTGGCTGTAACACGATTACAGCACCAACATTTTAAATGCAGTTTCTAAAGCATGATTTTTCTGTAATGTGAGGTTGAACAAGAATGCAACTGTCGTGTTATAGAAGAACTACCTGCAAATATTGGTCTCAATTGTGACGCACCACATCCCATGAATGAACAAAAAAGGTGAGCAAAGGTACAGTTTTCCTAATATTACTGAAGAGAAGTAGTTGAACTGAGCCACAAACAAGTTCATCAAATCATGCTAGAAGAAAATGGATAAGAAAATAACCTACCATTCTGTTGGGTTATTTTCTTTCATTTTCATTGCTTCCAAATCTTCCTTTCTCATCTTGTTGTGTAATTCATACTGTCACAAAACAAAGCAGGATCACTAACACTTTAGGCCATTAGCAAAGAACTGTACGCAAACTGACTCATCAATATTTTCCTCTCCTGAAATGTTGACACGTACGGAGTACTGTATTTAATAGGCCATTATTCACATGCCCCTATAGTTAGCATGTTACTTAGGCATGGAAAGCATCTTAACCAAACCCTACGCTGTTTGTACTCAACAGCCACCGACCGACACCCTTGAAGGGCATTCCAGTAGAGTTCAATCCCATTCTTACCTGATAGCCATTCACATGTAGCTTAGCTTAGTGATCCAGAATGGGACCTTAGATAATGGTATCTGTGAGCTAGGGTAGCAGAGATAAAATTCAGTACCTCTACTGCTACCTGGCTAGGACAAATTAATTTAGTACCTACCAGATCAAATCTAAAACCTTCCTGATCTATACAATGCAGCTCAGGTTCATTGCTAAAGGTAAGATATATTGGACTGGGAATAGTTATAGTGTAGAATCGATAGAATGACATTCGTGCTCAAAGGGTTAAATAATGAGAGCAAGTTACTTCATCTGACCTTATAATTACTTGCTACACCGATTGTGTGTCTACCTTTGAGCAAGGAGGACTAGGTTTAAGTCCTACCGCTCCAGAGGTATGTCATAACATCTCTGAACAGGCTGATTAAAATACATCCATAATTAGAGTATAGAAGGTTGAGCAATGATCTAATAAAGACATTTAAAATCAAGAGATTTAATACAATAAGTACTTCCAGATAAATTATTTCCGCTGAAGATCTATACGGTACTCAAAATGTTAACTGTTTCTCTCTCCACAGACCTGCTGAGTTTCTCTAGTATTGCCATGTTTGTTTCAGATTTATAACATCTGCAGTATTTTGCTTTTATATAAATTATTTCCTTTCCTGAAGTAACCTAGAACGAGGGGGACATTATCTTCAAATACAGCCAGGCTGTTTAGCCACGAAATAAAGAAGAATTTTATTGCACAAAAGATAGCAAAAATACGTAGCTCGCTTCCCAAGATGCTGGATACAGACAGTTGAAATAGTATAGCGTATACAGCACAGAAACAGGCCATTCAACACAACCAGTCTATGCCACTACTTTTGCTACACTTAAGCTTCCTTAAATCTATCATCATCTAAATCTACCATGGTAACTATCTATTCCTAGGTGGTTCATATGCTTGCCTAGGTTCCCCTTAAATGCACTCCCAATGGTAGCAAATTGCTCATTCTTACTACACTCATGGTGAAGACATTTCCACTGATTTCACTGTTGGATCTCTTACATTTTGCACCAATAGGTATAGATTAGCCATGATCTAACTGAATGGATCAAGAGGTTTTAGAGGTTGTGTTGTTTATGTCTATTCCTATTTAACAAGTTATAAGATAATATGTGTTCAGGGTGGGTCCTGTTGGTGGTGCAGTTGTAGTTGCCTGCCCTTGGACCAGGAGGCCCAGTTTCAAGTCCTACCTGCTCTAGAGGTGTGTAATAACATTCCTGAACAGGATGATTAGAAAAACTGGGTTAAATCTTTTAAAAATAAGTTATGTTCAGGGAAGACACTTGTATTGCAGTGGCAATGTCCCTACCTCTGAGCTAGGAGGCCTGGTTTCAAGTCCACCTGCTCCAGAGATGCATAATACATATCTAAATCAATTGGTTACAAAAAGTGAGGTCTTGTGCTGCAGTGGTAGTGTCCTTGCTTCTGGGCCCAGATTCAAGTTCCACCTGCTTTACAAGTCAGAGTCATAGAGATGTACAACAAAGAAACAGACCCTTCGGTCCAACCCATCCATGCCGACCAGATATCCCAACCCAATCTAGTCCCACCTGCCAGCATCCGGCCCATTTCCCTCCTTGTAATAACTCATTTAAACATGTTGATAAAAACTATCTAAGATATGTTCAGAAGGCCCAGGTTCAAGTACCACCTGTCCCAGAGGAATGCTATTACATTGCTGAACAGATTGATCAGAAAATATCCAATATATATCCAGGTTGGGCTGTGTTCCATAATAGTCGTGCCCCTACCTCTGAGCTGGAAGTCCCAGGTTCAAGTCCCAACTGCTCCAGTGATGGGTAGTAACATCTGTGAACAGGCTGTTCAAACAATATCTAAGGTATGTCTAGGACAGGGTTCTTGTGATGCCTTGGTGGTGTCTCTAAGCCAAAAGGTTTGGGATCATGTCCAACGTGCTCCAAAGGCATGTCATAGCATCTCTGAACAAGTTGTTTATAAGATATGTAAAATATCTCCAGTCCTTATAACATCACAAGATAACTACATAATTCATTCTGATAATACAAGGTCTATATGCCAGGAACAGGTATTATATGTGAATGACCACGACTGAAACAAACCTAGCACCTCACAGAATTATCATTCTTGGATTCAGGATAGCAGCAACATACTGTTTAAGGTATACTGTCGCAAGTTAGACCTATAAAACACAAAGCTAATGGATGATGTCAATAAAAGTTTAGGATGGGATGTGGGGAAAAAGTAACAGCCAAAGTAAAATTTCAGCAACTAAATTGATAAATAATTCATTGCTTTGGGCCAGTCATCAATATGACGTAAGTATTAAAAGAAATTCCCTCACTTTTCAACGAGAGCATGCAATATTGATTAGTTTTATTGATTTATTGCCCTTTTGGACGGAAATGTCAAAAAGATGACTTTATTTTGCTCAGCTTTCCTTTGCCTTCCCTTGACACAGACATTCAGTAAACTGCTTTGAATCTGGTGAGTAGGAGATTCAACACAGTAGCCTAGAAATGAGCCATTCTTCTTTTATTCCTTTTCTTGTGGAAGAGTGCTGGCCTTTGTTCAGACATTTACCAGAGCATCACAGTTCATTCTAACGGGAAAGCTGCTAGAATGTTACTAGCCACTGAAGAGGTGCTCCAAACTTGCCAGTAGTGACATTCTCTTCAACCAGAGACGACAATGTTGGAGTCATGCCCTTTCCTCATCACCAAATTCTGCACAACTTAAGTACTACGTTACAATCGTGACTACACTTCACTAAGTATTTCATTGGTTGTAAAGCACTTTGGACACCATAAAGCAAGGTACTATATAAATGCAGAATATTATTTTTGTATTACTTTTTCAATTTTTGTTTTGTTAAATTTCAAAAACTCTTTAAAAGAGAGAACACAATACCCTAATCTGAAAAAGTAGGAAGTAAACACAAAGGTTTTAGGACAGGTTTAAAGTATGATATTTTGAAGTGAAAACAATTAATTCCTCTTTACACACCTCAGCTTGGCATTTCCAGAATTCAGCTTCCTTTCTGCTGTTCACTTCACAGTTAATAACAAGAACATCAGGTAAGCATCGAATATTCCTGGTTTGAACCTGGAACAATATACAATATCCAATCAACATAAACTTTCATTCAGTTCTGATGAAAGGTCAACGAGCTAAATGTAAACTCGGATATTCTCTCCACAGGTCCTGCCAGAACTGCTGAATATTTTCAGAATTTTCTGTTTGTATTTCTGGAAATGCAATAGGTTGACTTGTAACAATGCACAATACTTTTTGCGATAATGCCACAAATGTATACAATAGTTTGGACTTGGTTGAAAGACCAGAAACATCCCAAGCATGTGACCATACACTATAGCCCATTACTTTAGAGCATTGCTAGCAATTAAGACAAGCTTGTTTTTATAAATTTTTGGAATTAATTGTTATTTTCTGTAGATAGGCTACAATGTTCCTGCTATATTTAAATATAAAATGTTTAAAAAGTGGATGTCTTGACAAGTTGTAAACTGAAGTAATTAATCAAGCAATGTGGACTTTCAAGAGTAGAGAATCTTTATTCCCTCTTAAAGCTGAATGTACATAGCTTTGTTTTAATTCCTATAATAGGAATCCAATTTAAATGCACCAAAATCTTTCCATTAGCTATATTATCAAGAAGTCCACATTTCTTGTACTTGGAATACAACCCAAATGACATTTTCACTAGCTGCACTACAAGCAGTGGAACAGGCAAATCAGTTCAACGTTTTACACAAAGGATGACATATCTGACAACAGAACATATCGGAGGAGAAAGTGAGGACTGCAGATGCTGGAGACCAGAGTTGAAAAATGTGGTGCTGGAAAAACACAGCAGGCCAGGCAGCATCCGAGGAGCAGGAGATTCAACATTTCGGGCATAAGCCCTTCTTCAGGGCTCCTCGGATGTTGCCTGGCCTGCTGTGTTTTTCCACAGAACATATCCACAAAACTAAACTTGAAGTAAAAACAGAACTTTCTGGAGAAACTCAGCAGGTCTGGCAGCATCCATGGGAAAAAAAAGTGCAGTTAACATTTTGCACCCACTGACTCTTTGTCAGAACTGTTAGCAGGTAGGGGAAGGTGGTATTGATGCTGAAGCCGAAGTTAGGGTGGCAGGGACGGAAGAGGCGAGCAGATAGTGGAGTGGAACCCAGGGAAAGGAGAGATAGATATGAAAGGAGTAGGTAAAGAAGGAGATTATGGATAGCAGGCCAGGACAGACAATAAAGCTGAATAAGTGATAATAAGAGAAAGTGAGTGAGCTCTGCTGAGTACAATCATATAATATGATAACGGGCCTAGGAGTACACAAGAAGGGTGACTTGTAGCACAGTGACATAATCTCATAACAGAACCAGGTATAGGAAGATAGATTCAGGCTCTGAAGCCATTGAACTTGATGTTGAGACCTAGAGGCTGCAAGATCCCCAAACGGAAAAGGAGATGTTGTTCTTTGAGCTTGCACTGAGGCTCCCTGTAATACTGCAGCAAGCCTGTAACATAGATACTAACCAGAGAACGTGGTGGGCAACTGGAAGCTTAGGGTCATTTTTGTGAAAAGAATGTAGGTGTTCTGCAAAGCGGTAACTCAGTCTGCATCTCGTTTCCCCAATGTAGAGAGACTACACTGTGAACAGAGAATACAGTAAACTAGATTGAATGTGAAGTTCAGGCAAATCCTGGAAGGTATGTGTGGGACCAAGGAGAGGGGAGGTAAATGGGCAACTATTACACCTTTGTGATTGCATGGGAAGGTACTATGGGGTGGGTGAGGAGATGTTGGGAACAGGGAGGAGTGAATCAGATTGTCCCAAAGGGAACAGTCCGTGTGGAAAGCTGATGAAGGTAGGAAAGGGAATGTGTGTCCGGTCATGGCATCTCATTAGAGGAGACAGAAATGAAGCTTACAATCCTTTGGATGAGGAAGCTGGTGGGGTAGTGAGGACCAGGGGATCCTATCATTATTGTGGGAGGGAAGGGAAGGGGTGAGAGCAGAAGTGTGGGCGATGTGTAGACCTGTCAACCAAAGTAGCAAGGAATCCTCAGTTAATGAAAAAGGTGAACATTTCTGAGGATCCCTGTGGAAAGTGGCATCGTCAGAACAGATGCAATAGAGATGGAGAAATTGGGAGAACGGGATAGAGTTCTGAGAGGAAGCAGGGCATGAGGATGTCTAGTCCAAATAACTTGGCGGCCAACCCATCCCCGGAAACGGAAACAGAGATGTCAAGGAAGGGAAGGGAGCAGTCGGAGATGGACTAGGTGAAGGTGAGAGCAGGATGGAAATTGGAAGTGAAATTGATAATTTTTTCCATTTAGGAGTGAGAAAGGGAAGCAGTACCCGATGATGTCATCAGTGTACCAGGAAGAGCTGGGAGGAGGGACCAGAGTAGGACTGAAACAAACAATGTTCCACGTACCCCACAAAAGAGACAGGCATTACTGGGGCTCATGCAGGTTCAAATGTCCACACCTTTGACATGAAGAAAATGAGAGGAGTTAAAGAAGAATCCCAAAGTGAGGATGAGCTCAGCCAGGCAGAGAAGAGTGGTAGTAGATGGGGATGATTCAGGCCTTCTTCCCAGGAAGAAGTGGACAGCCCTTAGACCATCTGAGGGGGTATGGATGTGTAGAGGGATTACTTGCCCATTGTGATGATACTAGGAGAAAGTGAGGGCTGCAGATGCTGGAGATCAGAGTCAAAAGGCGTGGTGCTGGAAAAGCACAGCCCGTCAGGCAACATCCAAGGAGGAGAGTTGACATTTCGAGCTAATGCTCTTCACATTCCTGATGAAGAACTTACGCTTGAAATGTCGACTTTCCTGCTCCTTGGTTGCTGCCTGACCGGCTGTGCTTTTCCAGCAGCACACTTTTTGACATTGTGATGATAAAGCTCCTTTAAGGTTGTGCTGTACTTGGGATTTTTTTCAAAAGTGTTTTACGACACAGCTTCTAGTTTGTCTGGCTTGACCTACTTGAAGAAGCTTTTAAGTATTAAACAAAACTTGTACAATATAGGGGTGTGGCCAGTTCTCCCAGCTCAGTGTTTCTCTGGTTTGGCTCAGTTCTGGATTTTAGCAGTCTGACCGTTCAGAGCAAGCAGTCAGTCAGTTTTGAGGCTGCTGGTCAAAGAAACAGCTACATGGAAGAAGGTGTTCCATGCTGAATCTCTCTGCCATCTCCCCCTGTGTGACACCGCTCCTGTAAGACCGTGTTTGATTTTACCTTTTGTGCCAAGGGGTGTTTATGGGCATTATTGCAGGTATTTGGAACAGCATCATTAAGTTGGGATAGTCTGCTTAGTTTTTGGATAGGTCAAGTTATTCTATATTCTGTTCTCTTTTGTTCGTGTTTTATTCGGTAATCTTGTAAATAAATTCTGTTTCGTTTAAAAGTAAGTCGTTGGGCCAGTTGCAGCCCTCCTGGAATATCCACATTACACCTGCTTAAAACAACTAGCAAAATTAGGGTCCAGGCTACTTCGTTGAAATGTTTTGAGGGAGTCTGGCCTGGTCCATAACACCATGCTGAACAGGAGGTGACTGCTGCCCACAAACTGGAAATTTTGAAATTGATGGAAAGTGTCAGAAGAATCACAGATGTAACTGGGGAGGGTCTAGCTAAGGGGAGAAAAAAAAAGTCAAGGTAAAAGAAATAAATTCTGTGGGGCAGGAACAGGCAGAAACAACGGGTGTGCCCAGGCAATCCTGCCTGTGGACTGTGGGAGAAGGTAGAAGCTGGCTGTATGGGCTTGGAGGAATATGAGCTGGGAGGCTGTCATGGGGAGATCCTAGATGAGATTAGGTTGGTGATAGTTGTGGAGATAGTGGTCTAATGCTCAATGGTGGGGTTATGGTCCAGGGGAAGATAGGAGGAGAATGCCTATGTTCTGTCTACAAAAATGAGCCTGAACTTCCAGTTGCTTGCAACTTTGACACACCACAAATGTTCCCAGGCAAACATTTCTGTTGCAGGCCTGCTGCAGTGTTCCAGAAAGTGTCAGTGCAAGCTTGGAGAACAAGATCTCATTTTATGCTTGAGGACCCTGCAGCTTTTAGGACTCAACTGGAGAGTGTCATTCTATCCTCGCATAATTTTTACCTACCTCATAGCCAGTCCTGTTATAACCTGGGCTGCAGTCACCCACTCATGTACTGCTCGGCCCATTATTACAGTAGATAGGTTGCATTCAGTGCAGCTCATGCCTTTTCTCTTAGCTCTTATTATCACTTCATCAGCTTTTCTTCTGCCCTGGCCTGCTATCCATAATCTGCTTGTTCACCTACCTTTCATATCTCTCTTTTTCTGAGCTCCATCTCCATCTAACACCTTTTCTAAGCTGCTAACAGTTTTAAGAGTCACCGGAAGCAAAATGTTAACTCTGCTTTTCTCCCCCACAGATGTTGCCTGACCTGCTGAGTTGTTCCAGCAATTTCTGTTTTTGTTTCAGATCTCCAGCAATTGCTGTTATTTGTTTTACTAAACTTAAGTGTCAGCTAAGACAGGTGGCATATGATCCATGAGGTTAGATTGCTGTTTTTAGCTTTGTGTTTTTTTAAAATATTGACTTAAAAATTTTGAACTTTTATAAGTCTGATGGTGAGTGAGCTATACCAAGATTCTTGTGACAGGACATCAGCACAATACATAAAAGTTCTAGAGGAGAAATGCTCACTCAGTAGTTAACTGAAAATGTAACCTTGTATTGTCAACTCACCAAAAGTAAAAGTTATAGAAGTTAAAGACTGTATCATAATGCATGCTTCACAGGACAATTTGTTGCAGGAAAGTTTTGAATATTTCCACAGTCATGAGTTGCAAGCACAATAACCAATTACTGCAGACTCTGAAATGCAAGAAATGCTACAGTATTGCGTGGAAATATATTTTAAAAAATCATTTTTATATAGTGAGCATTTAGGATCTGGAACGCATCGTATGAGAGTATGGTGAAGGCAGATTCAATTGAGGTAACCAAGAGAAAAATGGTCCAATATATAATGAGTCATGTATAGAAGGAGGCAATTTTGTCTGCTGTGTCTGAGCTGGCCCTCTAAAAGAAGAAATTCACCAAGTGCTACTACCTTGTATTTTCCCCGTAGCCCTGGAAATCTTTCCTCAATTTGGGCTTCACTGAAATATGAAATCAAGTTTCTGGATTTAGATGCCAAACTGCTTACCATTACACCATGGAACACATGGTTGTAAAGGAAGGACATTCAGGGATACAGGAAGGCGACAGGAGATTGACACAAGGTGACTTGCTTCAGAAGATTAGTACAGACAGAACAGGCCAAATGGCTTTCTTTTGTGGTGTAACCATTCTATGATTTTATATAAAATATTATTTCATTATGCAAACATAGTACAGTTAATATATTCTAAAAGTAACTGGACAAACCCCTCAAAGTTTCTTTGATGTTTTTAAACCATGGCCTGTTCCGGTTCATCAAGTTACTCTCTTCCAATTTGATCCAGTATTCCTTTCACATCATACTTTACATCAGGTCATGGTATAATTTTCATTTACTACGCAGCTCCTGCTGAATAAACCAAGACTTCACGAGCTGCAAATTTCCCTCAGTCCAAATGCTGTACACTAGAAGTTAAATGCTTTCAGACGCAGTACACTTTCTCATTAGTTTTATTTCAATCAACTACACACCATAAAACTTCCCTTCATACACATTTGAATACAATTAAATAATTTGTTCACAACACCTATTTGCCTTGCTACTTTTAACTCCCCTGTATTTAGCTTCCTATTAAAAGAATTAAATACAAATATACTAACCGTAGGTTGGTATTTCTCACAGTTTTCACACCAGGCCTGGGTGTTCTGTTCAAGACAAATACTTCTCTTCAGCACTTCTGCAAACTCATACTGTCGAATACTTTTGTCTAAAGTCAAAAACGCATTTTATGGATTTATTCAGTAAAAGATTAAGGTCAATCAATTTGTAATTTTTCAAGCAGCTCTGAATTAACAGTACAGACAAAGCAGATATTTCTCCTCTCAATATCAACTCCTGCTCGTTGTAAATTTTGCTTTTTTTGTTTACAACAGATAATTTTCTGTTTCCATCTTGTTCAAAATCTTATTTTCTGCTATTTGAATTTTTAGGAAGTGGGAAAACATAGGAATAACTTCTGTTTCAAACGGAGTGATTTGTTTGGTGCTTTTTAAACTGATCATTGGTAGGTTCTTCCAACTAGTCATTCAATATTGGTTATCTACACATGTGTTATGATCCCAAGCTGATGTTATTACCAGACAAGTCAGACCCCAGACAAGAACCTGGCTTGATAAATCATATTTTGATTTGTTTTAGCATTAACAAAGAGGTCTCTCACTGAAAAATAAACACTCAATGCTGCAAATCATGTTTCAACAACAAAAAAAGTTGATTAACAAAAGATAAAATAGAATAAACCAAACCATCTTACTTATTATACAAAATCAAAGCTGTTTTAAACACATAATAAAAGTATAATTGCAAAGCATTCCTTTTATAATTTGAAAAGAAAAAAAAACGGCTTTTGTAGAGTACCCAAAATTTACCTCTGGTTCAGTACCCAAAGTACCACTAGTACAATACTCACACCATAATCCCTGTATCTAGCACCTTGGTGGAAAGCACTATATGCCTGAGCTTATAGGATTTTATCACAACCCTTCTGGTCTGGGACTAGCACTTACTCATCACTGTAATGTAACTAGCTCACTGCATATTCTTCTCTCTTCAGGAGCACTAATCTACACAGTCTAGTCCAAGGATTTGACAGGACTGCTCAAAATTCAAAAGCGAAACCAAAAGTCTCTCTCTCTCTAAGCTATGGGCACCACATTACTCCTTTTTTAAAGAAAAAGTTCCAGCTGTTTCTAAAAAACTGCACAGTCATTTTATCTAGCATGTTGCATCACAAAACATTGTAAAGTAAACAAAACAAAATCCATTAGTGGTGCATATAAACCCATTCACTCTAAAAGGAGACAGTGAGGACTGCAGATGCTGGAGGTCAGAGTTGAAGAGTGTGGTGCTGGAAAAGCACAGCCGGTCAGGCAGCATCCGAGGAGCAGGAGAAGTTGGCATTTTGAAATGAAGAGCTTATGCTCGAAACATAGACTCTCCTGCTCCTCAGATGCTGCCTGACCAGCTGCGCTTTTCCAGCGCCACACTCTTCGACCTCATTCACTCTTAAGGCAGACCTCAAAAACGGTTTAAAAGAAATCATCATAACTACAGAAGTATGTACAAGTTAATTACTAACTCAGGTTACTAACTCAAAACCAAACTCAAACTTATGCTCTCGCCCTTCATAATTTCTCCAACAGTTTTCTGGCTACTATCCTTGCCTCGGATTTAGATGTTCTGCAGTTCTTTGATTCTAATTTAATGCAAGTTAAATCAAAAAATAATAACAACAAGTATTATAAAAAGCCAGTGACTAATAGGAAATTGCCACCATATTATTAGGAACTCTCCCATAACGCGGACATGAGAAGACAATCTTCAGGTGGAGAGATAACTGGATCAGGAAGCACAGGTGTAATTCAGCTCTCATCCATTATCATTTCTATATAATACTTTGATTTCTCATCCTATGTAGCTTAATGGCAAAGCATGTGGCAATTTGGAAATGCGACAGTCTGTTGGTACTTTGGATTTTCTCCACAGTATAAGCTGAAAAGCTTGGAGACTCTGAACTGAGGCACTAAAATGTGGTCACAGGTAGGAAGGTGTAATCACTGTATGTTAAGCTCTTATGCAGAGCTTTCATTATAAATATAGGCACATGAATTTATAAATATGACAAGATGACAGACATGCAAACAAGACCTTCCAAAATATTACAGATAGTAAGTAATTTTGAGACAGCTACACTCCAGGGTTTACCATATCACCCTTGAACAAAGTACAAAGAATAATACAAGTACTTTACTGTTCATACATTTTGACTTTAAAGAGACCCTGGAAATCTTACAAGTAGTTACTAACCTATTGAAAAAATTGACCTCGTAGGGGCTATGTGGGCCAAATGACCACTGAGTTGTACTATTCTATGATTTGAACTCAGAATGAACTCAATGGGAATAAGCTTGTAAGTGTATGTCCTGTTACAGTAACCAAACTTTGTGCCTGTAAAGGGAGTGCAGCAGAGTGCAACATGCTATACAACACTTACAATACATATTCTAACTCACAACAAGAAATGCCTCAAGAAATCAGATTTATCAATATGAAGCTTTGAGAACGTCTATCATACTCCAGACATCATGCTTCAATGTGTCAAAAGTATAAGGATATCCTGAACTGCAAGGGAAAGGTAAGGCAATTTCTGAGACCCATTATTCTCTATGCATTACTCACCAGCATTTTTCATATCAGGATACTGCAAAGTGAAAAGCAGACTCGAAGAAACCCGAACAGTTTCTTTTCCACAGCGACAAGTGCTACAGTTTTCAACTTCACAACCAAACAGCTTCCCAATCACAGATTCACCAGAAGATCCAAATGTACTGAAATTAAAAAGTGATGAGATTTTAGAGTATTGTGTTTTAAACAGAATGGTATATACAGTCACTTCTTCAATAACATGATTGCTGTGTTCTTGTTCAACCCCACGTTATAGAAAAATCACACTTTAGAAATGGCAATATCATGTTACAGCCAACACACGTTTTAAAAGTTCGCGCTTTAGAAACAGCGTCCCCAATTTGTCAATCACATTACAGCGAATTCACATTGACAAAATGTGCGTTATAGCAGAACGACCTGTATTCTACTTCGTACAAATAGCCATTAGGCTCTTGCATTTACTTTAACCATGAATCATGTAAAAGCTGGCCTCCCTATGCACACACAAAATGGGGTTGAAATTTAGAACTCACCCAAATGAAGGATGGAAATAGAAACATGAAACCTAGAGAAATCACACTTTGGTGCTGAGACACTTGCACTACAAAGTCTATATCACTTATCACAGAAACTATCAACAGCCCACTAGATAAAACAAATTATGAAACAGCATTTTTGTTCAGAAATAGCTGCTTTAATGTTACAATTGTGGAGAATCTCGTAAACAGATTCGCAAGAGTGTCATTAACCTTTAGTAGCACATTCTTGCATATTTCCTGTTCTGTACAAGAATTAATAAATCTGTACAAGTTCTAGTTTAATCCACATTACCTCCCCATGACATTTCGATAGGCCTGTGGGCCCTCCTGCTCCTGTGTCTCCTGGTGTAGTTGTGTCAAAATAAATCGATTCCAGCTCTGTATGAGACGGCCCAAATTTACCTTCCCAGTTGCTTCATCAGAATCAGCCAAGATCAATCCCAAAGCCGATGCTTCTGGAATAGTTCGGAAAGCACGAAGGAAATTGCTGGCCTAACAGAGTAAAGGAAAAAGAAAAAAAAACCAGGATGTTGCTTTTCTCTTAATTTTCATCCATCCAGAGCTTAAAAGTAGAACATGCTAGTTTCAGAAGAAATAGGTGACTCTACAGATGTACTGAAGCTGAATTCCATGAGGTTCTCTTTCCTTCAAGGTAAGCCATGGCAGTAACATAAAGGAAAATAGGCTTAAAGTGCTGGAATTCTACCAAAGGGCTCAATTACCTAATCTGAGATGTCTACACCTAAAATATGTATTTTTCGATTCTCTTTAAGATGTAGACAGATCCTCTGCATGTTTAAATCTGGGTAAGTTGACATAAGTTTTAAAAAATATTAGATGCCACAATCGAAGGTTTCTGGATTAATGGATGAACCATGATGGGATGAAAATGTTTCTTGATGTTGTAGAGCTGGGTCTATCGCCACCTGCTGGTATCTGCAAGCAGAGCATTTGCCTTTTTAAGATAGTTGGATTTTTGTGAAGTAACAGTCATGCATCCCTTGTCTGCAGGATTCCAGGTTACTCAGACCCCTTGGCATCATGGTAGCCCAAAAACCTACCAACACGCTTAAACAGTGACTAATTAACCAAAAGGATCCATTAGATACTACCAGCAAAATTAATGTCATTTACAAGATACCTTGCAGGAACTGTAAAAAAGACACATTACATTGGAGTAACTAGCAGGAAACTTGCCACCAGGATACATGAACACCAACTAGCCGCCAAAAGACACTACCCACTATCACTAGTTTCTATACATACAGACAAAGCAGGGCACCACTTTGACTGGGACAACATACACATCCTAGGACAGGTGAAACAAAGAACACAAGAATTCTTAGAGGCATGGCATTCTAACCGGAACTCCATCAATAAACACTTCGATTTAGACCCTATATACCTTTCCATGAAAAGAAGAAAAACTGGAAATGATATCACCCACCTTAAGAAACCAAAACCTATAAATAGAGAGGTGGGACATTCCACCAAGGCTTCATCGGAGAGTCTCACTGACAATGTTATTTGGTATGGTGATGAAACGTCTGAAAACAAACCTTCCAGCTCAGTGAGCTAACTTACATACTTATCATCAATCTGACCTACAAATATTCTCAAAAATCATTAACTTATAAGTATTTTCATGATTGCTTTCCTTGTTGGTTTAAATATATTACAAAATGTTTTCTGGTTTTGGTCAGCCATTCATCAAGAATGTACAAAAATAATCCCAATACAGAAGTGTCTCCAAAGCAAACTACTCAAAGACACACAACAGTTTCCTTCCCCTAATAGATGCATGCTCTCCCCTTACTAGGACATAATACTCCACTTCTGAAATTCACAGATTGGTAAGAGTCAAAAGATTAGGGGGTGCCAAGTCTGCACTAAGTTACTGTTGGGAGTTTAACCATACAAGCGTGCACTGCAGTACATGCTTTCAGCTTGTGGTACATTAGGACTCTTGTTAAGGCTGTTTTTTGAAAAAAGGGTGTGCTAATCTTGTTTGTGGAGATTTTGCTGCATTGCAGACCGCCTCTCTTGGGAAAACACTGCAGCTGACCATCCCTTGGTTCAAATTTTTGGAGGACCACATACACCAAATTCACAATATCTGACAGACCCAGAGAAAGTATAGAGGCAATGCAGGTGCTGAAACTCACCCAAACACTAAACAACATAAATTGCCAGTTTTGCCGACATCCATGGATATCACACATTAGAACCTTCAGTCAACGGAGGACCCAAAGATGAAGAAGTTATTGCAGTGCTGAGGCTTCAATACTTTTACAATTATTTACATGACTTGAATGAAGGAGCCAAATGTACAGTTGCTAACTTGCTGATGCCACAAAGATAGGCATGAAACTAAGTTGTGAAGAGGATATAAAAAGGCTACCAACAGTGAGTGGATAAAGTGGCAAATGGAATATAATGTGGAAAATGTAAAGCTGTCCATTTGGCAGGAAAAAGTTTTTAAAAAACATATGATCTAAACTGTGACAGATTGCAGAGCTTTGAGATACAGAGGATCCAAGTGCATGAATCACAATGGTTTGTATGAAGGTACATTAAGTAATTCGGAAACCTAGCAGAGTGTTAGTGCTTACTGCAAGGAAATTGAATATGAAAGTATAGAGATTATGTTTCAATTATACATAGTATACTGATGAGAGCACATCTGGAATACTATACATAGTATACAAATCTCCTTATTTAAGAAAGGATGTAAATATGTTGGAAGGAGTTCAGATAATGTTTACTAGACTAATGCCTGAAATTGGCAAGCTGTCTTATGAGGAAATGTTGGACAGCCTAGGCTCATAATCCCCTGGTGTTAGGAAGAATAAGAAACAACTTGATTGAAAGATACAAGATTTTGAGGGTTCTCGAGGGTGGATGTGGTGATATCTCTGCTTATGGCAGAACTTAGAACGAGGAGTCACGGTTTAAAAATAAGGAGTTGACCACTTAAGATGAGATTTTGTTTTCTTTTAGATGACGGAGTCTTTGGAACTCTCTTCTTCAAAAAGTGGCACAACTGGAGTCTTTGAATATTTTTAGGCAGAGATAAATAGATGTTTGATACACAATGAGTCGAAACGTTAGTTGGTGGGAATGTGAATAAGTAGTTCAGCCATGATCTTACTGAATGGCAGAGCAGGCAAGGGGCTACATGGCTCTAATTCGCACATTCATATATAAAGTCTGGACATAAACAATGAGAATTCAACTGCTATACAGGACCATTAGATTCCTGGGATTTCCTAGCTATATCGTGACAAAAAGAAGAATTCCAGCCATATAAATCCATTTTCTATTAAGCAGCCAGGTAGCTGGTTAATCATGAACAGCACCCAAGGATACTGCAGGCCCTTCAGCCTCACATTACAGATTATTAAATTCACTGAAGTTCTGATCTTCCATTGCTGTATCACCTTGGAGGCAACTCCCAAAATTAAACATACAAAAAAAATCAATGGACTAAGAAAAAAATTACAGAACAATGCACAATAACTCCACTGTAAAACTGCAGATGGTGCTGCTGAGTTTAATAGCAAATTCAGCGCCATCACTGTTTGCAAAGTGGTTTTTAGAATTAACAATTATGCAACTATAATGTGAAGTATAATAACTGCAAATAACATAGTATAGAATATGGGAAGAAATCTTAACCAGAAGATTAGTCGCACGCTCAAGTCACAGTTGTTGAAAATTTGTGAATACCTTGTGAAATACGAAAGAAAATTCTAGAAACACATACAAGATTTCATTCATCATAGAATGCTTTAAGCCGAGTTTGGAACACAGCTTGCAGTAAAAATGATAACAACAATGCCAAAATATGGTCATGTTGTATTGCACAATGCGACAAGACAAAATAGATAACTATCCTGCTACTTCCAATCACAAAATAAATGTTTTACTGAGCTGAGAAGTTTGACGTTTCACCATAGGCACAGGTATAGAAGGAAATCTAGAGAAAATAATTTTTCTATTGGTCTGTGTTTGTTCTAAAGAAGCTCGGTGGCAACGGCCTACGATTGGTTGATCCATTCTCTGACCTGTAGGTGGCAGCAGATATGACAGGAAAGAAAAGAAGAGACTAACATTGTTCTAAAATGAAATTTGATTGCAAAGATCATATAGAAACAGTGGCAGTCTGTTTTTAAAAATTGAAAACATTAAGCAATCCATATAGCATCTGAAAGGTTAACATTGAGTGAGACCCTTCAACAAATTGCAAAATATTAGGTTACCATTATCTTCTGGCCATTGATTAGTGCTATTTTCCATTTTAACTGCAGAACGTGGCTGTGGTTGGGTATTTCACTTTTAAAGCCAATAAGACATTTACTAAATTCACAAACATGCAATGTCAAAAAAAAACTTCATTGAGTCAGAACAGAAATATCACGCATGAGTGTACAATTCCAGAATTACTCTCACTACTTGTCTGCGGGTTGTGTCACTAGATGTCACAAACAAAAGTCGTTCCAAAACTTATTCTCCCATGTTAATTAAATCATGTATTTCAGAACTATAATGCCAGTGCACATTAAACTATGTCTAACCAATATATTTGTGACAGGCCTTCATCATTAAACTTTCAAACACTTTAATCATAAACTATTTAAAATATATTTAGTTAACATGGTGGTCAGGCACAGAAATATAGTCACACAAGACTGCGGAGATTTTTGAAACAAAAGAACAGGCATTTGCAAACCAAATAAATAAAATCTAAACCAAATATGGAACACAGTTTTAAACATGCAGCAAAAAAAGTTTCAACCGGTTTCTTGATACTACTCATTACAGAGATTAAAACCTGAAGAAATTATCCCTCTGTACCAAATCAAAGCTTTACTTAACCAATTCTCCCCAGTTTCAGATCTGTGAACTTCTTCTTACGTGAATACTCACAAAACGGAGCTTAAACTTACTCCACATTTAACAACCTTCAGATTTTCTAAGCAAAGCAAACTAGATTGAATGTTTCAGAGACTAAATTTTCTATTGATTTGGTGCTCACCCTGAACTGTCCTAGGTTTCTTTCTAGGAAAGCAAGTACATTTGTTTCTGACCCCAGTCAGATTTCCTCCGAACTCAATAGCTAATGTCTTTTCCCCAGGGTAGGGGAGTCCAAAACTAGTTTTAAACACAGGTTTAAAGTGAGAAGGGAAGGATTTAAAAGAGACCGAAGTGACAACGTTTTCACACAGAGGGTGGTGCATGTATGGAATGAGTTGTCAGAGGTGGTGGTGGAGGCTGGTACAATTAAAACATTTCAAAGGCATCTGATAGGTACATGAATAGGAAGGATTGAGGAATATGGGTCAAATGCTAAAAAATGGGGCTAGATTAATTTAGGATATCTGGTCGGCATGGATGAGTTGGACCAACGAGTCTGTTTCCATACTGTACAGCTCTATGATTCTATGCTGCAAAAATTTTCAATCTCTGGATTGTTCTAAACTCAAATCAATTCTGTATTATTCTGAATTAGAAACAAGCTAATTGCCTTCAATGGTTACTCTACCTGTTGTAATCCATCATGGTATAAACATCTTACTTCATAAACACTCCAGAGATTTGCAATCACCTGCTCTCTGGCAATATACTTGATGAAGTCACTGTTTCAGAAGGAAGTTGACCTTATTTATTTTTTGTTTTTAAATTTCACATAAGTAACCACAATAATAACCAATCTATATGCCACTATTGTGAAATCCATGCTCTAAAAATGATTAGATTTCCAACCTCATTCCCAAAAACAGTTCTGAAGAACCTCACTGCGCTCGAAACTAACTCTGTTTCTCTCTCCATAGATGCTGCCATACCCATTGTTTGTTTCTAAAAATCTACATATGCTTATATCTTTCACCACAGAAGGAAGAGATTTAAGCGAAGAGAAAAACATGTGGATCAGACTTAGTTTTTGTGTTCTGACTCTTCTGAAAACAAACAAAAAGCACTTGCCTGTTGTTTCTAGAGACACTGACAATTTCAAAGTGCTTATACTAGTTTCTGTTTAAGATTTTCAACATTTGTAGTTTTTTGCTGATTATTTAAAATATGCAAAATGTGGACAGCAACTCTGGTTAACAAGGTACATTTGGAACAACCAAAAACATAGGTGGCATGAACAAAGACCTAACCCAAGTGGACACAAGTAACATTCCCTCTAAGGTATACAACCTCAAAGTGCCTACACAGGCCTCTTTAACTCACCATCCCCGACAGATTTTCTAAAACTTCAAGGGTTGGACACTTAACAAATTGCCTACCTACCCAAAAAATATTTGCGGGAACATTGGAGACGCAAAAAAATTCATCTTACAAGAGCTAGACTGACTCAGTAATCATTTACCTGGCATGGGTCACCTCTAGAAAGATCGAGCATGTGAAATAGGAATCCAAGTTCACAGCCCAAGCAAAATTCCTTCTGACACAGATGATTCTGAACATGGCAGCGGATGGGCTCCAGCAGATACAGCACCTGTAACAGATGAAGAGTGACAGACGAAAAGAAAATGCACATATCAACATATTGAAATTTGAGGTAAATCATGAAAATATCACAGAGATCTATCTTAAAATTGTAAATCACGCAGCATGACGGATGCGGTTTCCAAAAAATGGAAGAATTTCCATATCAGGTATTTACAGTTTCATTCGGTACTCCCAAATTAGATACAGAGAAAAGTGCCCCTACCCTGTCCAAACAGTGTGCCCTATCCCCACAAGTATGGCAGAATTTTTCTTCTTTTTTAACCTTTAGAAATCAGACTGACAAACTAATCTAAAGTTTTTTTTTAAATGGGATATTTTGATTTTGTTGGTCTGGACCCAAGGCCAGAAGAAATTGGACTGAGATGGCCAAAATCATTTCACTTAGATCCCTCACAAGTTGGCCAAGAAGTTAAATAGTAAACCACATGGTGTCATCTACTCCTAGAATTGATCAATAATTTAGTCTCTGGCTTGCCTGTCTACTAAACAACCATCTACCAGGATGTATCTTGGTGTGATTCTAGTTAAGTAACCTGATTTCCCACTTTCTTCCTGCATGTGCGGCAACATCTAGACTTTGTTTACTCCCTAATCACTTTCAGCTCCCCATCGAGAATTGGGAAATAGTAGTGGAGTAGGAAATCATGGGCACAAAACCAGATCTGTCCTTTTTAACTTGGTACACTTGTGCCATAGAACCAGGCCATCAATTCACAGTAAACAAATGGCGTTTGAAATAATTTTTAAAGATGCATTCAGTATCTAATGTAATAAAGACATGATAGAGTGTAGTTTCCTTTGCTAATTCCAATCTCAAGCTGTTTAGTAATTTAATCAACAATTTTCCTCCATGTCCATGAGGAAATATTTGGGTTCCACTGCAAACATTTCTTCCTTCTTGCAAATTATGCAGCTACGAGAAAGTCGGTGTTGGGACAAATCCATATTTTACTAATACATATACACAGTAAGGTGAAAGCACAACTGCACTAGACATAACATTCATTTAGAGTCAAAAAGTATGGTGCTAGAAAAGCACAGCAGATCAGGCAGCATCCAAAGAGGAGGGTTGAATGCCCAAAACGTCGACTCTCCTGCTCCTCGAATGCTGCCTGACCTGCTGTGCTTTGCCAGCGCCACACATTTTGACTCTGATCTGCAGTCCTCACTTTCTCCATAACATTCATTTACACCAGCAAAGAATTAAGCACTCTGTCCAAAGATACAAAACTTTAAGACAAGTAACTTAACTTCAAAAAAAAACTAAAGTTAGCAGTAACGACAGTTTGAATTCAAATATTCCCCATTCTGCACATTAAGCAAGACGAGTTATCACTTGCATGATCACACATGTACATAACATTCTTAAAATCATATTTCTTGAATTAGACAAAAAGAATATCAACATATGGTACAACAGGATGATAGGATGCAAGATCAGTTCCTTACTTGCTAAAATCAAGGGTTTGATTTATAGCTCAGTTGATTGAATGGCTGGATTGTGATGTAGAGTGACACCACCAGCATGATTTTAATTCCTGAGGTTACCATGAAGGATTCTCCTTCTCAACCTCTCCCCTCACCTGATGTGTGGTGGTCCTTAGGTTAAATCACCATTAGTGATCTGTCTCGAATAAGACAGCAGCCCTACTGTCTGGTAAGACCAAGACAATTTTTACAGTTTTACCTTGATTTATATTTGCTAATTTTGTAGATTTCAATTAACTTAAAACCAGAAGGTGATAAAAGAAAAGTGTGGAGAATGATAAGGTAATGAGAGATTGGAAGAGTGTCCCTGACCTGAATCATACAGTTGCAGTAAGCATTGGGAATGTGTGGCTCCAAACCTGCAAACAGCGTCTTGTTGTAGTGTTTGAAATCAAAGTCTTCTAAACCAAGTTTTGAGTATTTTATAGTAACCTAAACAGAAACATGTACAATTAATCAAACTGCTGAACGATTTAGGCAGAGATCAAATATTTCACATAATTCACCATTAAACTGATACTTAAAACAGAAAAAAAAACAAGCAATTGCACATTTTTGGTGTAAAAGATGTCGACCCAAAGGCTTGGTACAAATTTCAAGGTTAGCAAAAGGTCTAAAGTTCTAGTTTAACTTGAGGATACAACCAACACCTCCAGAAATACTCGCTCCCTTACAAAACTCAAAATTCAGGGCAATCTCTCTCAATGACCCATACCCTCTCCTGTGAGCTTCCGTTCAAGAAGATTTTAAGACTATACAATCTTCTTGCTCCAGGGCAGAAAGCATACAAAACAATATAATCAAATACGAGCTGAAAATGTGTTGCTGGAAAAGCGCAGCAGGTCAGGCAGCATCCAAGGAGCAGGAGAATCGACGCTTCGGGCATGAGCCCTTCTTCAGGAATAAGGAAAGTGTGTCCAGCAGGCTAAGATAAAAAGGTAGGGAGGAGGGACTTGGGGGAGGGGCGTTGGAAATGCGATAGGTGGAAGGAGGTTAAGGTGAGGGTGATAGGCCGGAGTGGGGTGGGGGCGGAGAGGTCAGGAAGAAGATTGCAGGTTAGGAAGGTGGTGCTGAGTTTGAGGGTGGGACTGAGACAAGGTGGGGGGAGAGGAAATGAGGAAACTGGAGAAATCTGAGTTCATCCCTTGTGGTCCTATCCCCCTTAGTCCAAGAACTCCCCACCTACGTTCGGGACACCACCCACGTCCTCCACCTCCTCCATGATTTTCGCTTCCCCGGTCCCCAACACCTTATCTTCACCATGGACACCTCCATCCCCCATCATGAAGGACTCAAAGCCCTCTGCTTCTTCCTTTCCCGCCATACCAACCAGTACCCTTCCACTGACACCCTCTTTCAACGGACTGAACTGGTCCTCATTCTGAACAACTTCTCTTTCCAATCCTCCCACTTCCTCCAAACCAAAGGAGTAGCCACGGCACCCGCATGGGCCCCAGCTATGCCTGCCTCTTCTTGGGTTATGTGGAACAGTCCATCTTCTGCAGCTACACTGGCACCACCCCCCACCTTTTCCTCCCCTACATTGATGACTGTATCGGCGCTGCCTCATGCTCCCACGAGGAGGTTGAACAGTTCATCCACTTTACCAACACCTTCCATCCCGACCTCAAATTTACCTGGACCGTCTCGGACTCCTCCCGCCCCTTCCTAGACCTCTCCATTTCTATCTCGGGCGACCGAATCAACACGGACATTTACTATAAACTGACCGACTCCCACAGCTACCTAGACTACACCTCCTCCCACCCTGTCCCCTGTAGAAACACCATCCCATATTCCCAATTCCTCCGTCTCAGCCGCATCTGCTCCCAGGAGGACCAGTTCCAATACCAAACAACCCAGATGGCCTCCTTCTTTCAAGATCACAATTTCCAACAGACGTGGTCGACGATGCTCTCCACCGCATCTCCTCCACTTCCCGTTCCTCCGCCCTTGAGCCCCGCCCCTCCAATCGCCACCAGGACAGAACCCCACTGGTCCTCACCTACCACCCCACCAACCTCCATATGCATCGTATCATCCTCAGTCATTTCCGCCACTTCCAAACGGAACCCACCACTAGGGAAATATTTCCCTCCCCTCCCCTATCAGCGTTCCAAAAAGTCCACTCCTTCCGTGACTCCCTCGTCAGGTCCACACCCCCCACCAACCCAACCTCCACTCCTGGCACCTTCCCCTGCAACCGCAAGAAATGCAAAACTTGCACCCACACCTCCCCCCTTACTTCCCTCCAAGGCCCCAAGGGATCCTTCCATATCTGCCACAAATTCACCTGCACCTCCACACACATCATTTACTGCATCCGCTGCACCCGATGTGGCCTCCTCTATATTGGGGAGACAGGCCGCCTACTTGCGGAACGTTTCAGAGAACACCTCTGGAACACCCGGACCAACCAATCCAACCACCCCATGGCTCAACACTTCAACTCCCCCTCCCACTCCACCAAGGACATGCAGGTCCTTGGACTCCTCCATCGCCAGACCATAGCAACACGATGGCTGGAGGAAGAGCGCCTCATCTTCCGCCTAGGAACTCTCCAACCACAAGGGGTGAACTCAGATTTCTCCAGTTTCCTCATTTCCCCTCCCCCCATCTTGTCTCAGTCCCAACCCTCGAACTCAGCACCACCTTCCTAACCTGCAATCTTCTTCCTGACCTCTCCGCCCCCACCCCCACTCCGGCCTATCACCCTCACCTTATCACCCTCACCTTAACCTCCTTCCACCTATCGCATTTCCAACGCCCCTTCCCCAAGTCCCTCCTCCCTACCTTTTATCTTAGCCTGCTGGACACACTTTCCTCATTCCTGAAGAAGGGCTCATGCCCGAAAATTCGATTCTCCTGCTCCTTGGATGCTGCCTGACCTGCTGTGCTTTTCCAGCAACACATTTTCAGCTCTGATCTCCAGCATCTGTAGTCCTCACTTTCTCCTAATATCATCAAATAGGCAAAAATATCATAATGATGTTAAAAGGCAAGGGCAAATGGCCACAGATTTGTCAAGTAGCAGACTGAACAGCAAACGTACTCAAGAGGCAGCTAGATATAGCACTTGGAGTGAATGGGATCAAAGGTTATGGGGAGAAAGCAGGATTCAGCTACTGGACAATCAACCGTAATTGCGATGAATGGCAGAGCAGGCTCGAAGGGCCAAATTGCCTTCTTCTATCTTCTATATTTCTATGTTGCTATGAAAGAAGCCAAGTAAATTAAGACCAGAGCTGTTCTGCTATTTTGCACTGGGAAGGCACATTTCAGTTTCTGTCTCCCTGGTGGTGGTGGTGTAGGAGTGAATGAGCACATTTCAGAAGGATGGAGTTTGGTACAACAGTAAATATGAATTTCAGATTAAAAAATCCAAATAAATAGATTGACAATTTAAATAAGTAACAAATAAAATTACTACTACAAAGTGCAACGCAGTAGAGTCATGCAGCAGCCTGTAATAAGTGGTGTGCCAAAGGGATCAATGCCAGGGCCACAATTATTTACAATATATGTGAACAACTTGAATAATGGAAGTAAATGTACTATCACTAAGTTTGTGGATGACACAAAAATGGGTGGGAAGGCAAGTGGGGCATAGAGCATTTCCAGAGGGATACAGACACATTAATTGAATGGGGAAAAACCGGACAGATGGAATATAGGAAATTAATGCATGGTAAGTATGGAACATGGGAAAATGTGAGGTAATGCACTTTAGCAGGAGCTGAATATTAGATTAGATTAGATTCCCTACAGTGTGGAAACAGGCCCTTCAGCCCAACCAGTCCACACCGACCCTCTGAAGAGTAACCCACCCAGACCCATTTCCCTCTGACTAATGCACCTAACACTATGGGCAATTTAGCATGGCCAATTCACCTGACCTGCACATCTTTGGACTGTGGGAGAAAACCCAAGCAGACACTGGGAGAAGGTGCAAACTCCACACAGTCACCTCAGGCTGAAATTGAATCTGGGACCCTGGTGCTGTGAGGCAGCATTGCTAGCCACCGTCCCACATGTCGCTGAAATACAGAGATACACAGAAAGACTAAAGAAAGCTGCAGCAGAAAGGAAACTAAAAGCTTTAGTGCGTAAGTAACAAAAAGCAAGCATACAAGTTCAGAAGGTAAAGGGAAGACAAACAAAATGCTGGCTTTAATCAGAGGGAATGGAGTATAAAAATAGGATGGTCTTGCTATCTGTGGTTAACTAAAAAAAGTCAAAGACAGCATCAACCATAAAAAGACATAATTGTCCAAAGATAGGTGGCAGGTCAGGAGACTGGACAGACTTTAAAAACAGCAACTTACAAAAACACAAATAAAGGAAGGAAAAATTAGAGTATAAAAGAAAAGCAGATATGTAGAGTGTCTTCAAATATTTGATAAAGAAACGAATTAACAAAAGAAGTGCAGGTCCTATAGAAAATGAGTCTGTAGAATAGAAATGGATATTTTTAAGTCACTGGAGGGGATACGAGTTGCATTCCACAAATAGCTACATATCAGGATTTCAAACTGAGGAAGGAACTCAAGAATATTACAATTACCAGACAAGTAGTATTGAGTAAGTTGTCAGAATGGCAAGTCCCATGGCCCTGATAAATTTTATCCAAGATTCTTAAAAGAAGTCATCAGTGAGATAGTTAATGAGTTGATTTTAATTTTCCAAACCTCGTTAAATTCAGGGAAGGTTCTTTTAGATTGGAAAATAGGTAGTCTAACTCCTTTATTCAAAGAAGGACGACAGAAAACAGGAAACAAAAGGCCAATTAATTTAACATCTGTCACAGAGAACATATTAAAAGCTATTATTCGGGATGTTATAACAGGGCACTTGAATAATTTCAAGGCAGAGCCACCATTCAACATTACAGTGCAGTACATGCCCTTCAGTCCTCGACATTGTGCCGACCTGTGGAACCAATGTGAAACCTATTTATCCTACACTATTCCATTTTCATCCATATGCTTATCCAATGACCATTTAAATGCCCTTAACGTTGGCAAGTCTACTACTTTCGCAGGCAGTGCATTCCACACCCCTACTACTCTGAGTAAAGAAACTCTCTCATTCATCTGTCCTATATCTATCACACCTCAATTTAAAGCTGTATCCCTTCGTACTAGCCATCACCATCTGAGGAAGAAGGCTCTCACCGTCCACTCTATCTAATCCTCTGATTGTCTGTCTCAATTAAGTCACTTCTCAATCTTCTTCTCTAACAAAAACAGCCTCAAGTCCCTCAGTTTTTCCTCATAAAACCTTCCCTCCATACCAGGCAACATCCTGGGAAAGCTCTTCTGCACCATTTCCAAAGCTTCCACACCCTTCCTATAATGCAGTGATCAGAACTGTACACAATACTCCAAGTGCAGCCGCACTAGAGGTTTGTACAGCTACAGCATGACCTCACTGCTCCGAAACTCAATTCCTCTACCAATAAAAGGTAACACACCATGTTTCTTCTTAACAACACTATCAACCTAGGTGGCAACTTTCAGGGATCTATGCACATGGACACCGAGATCTCTCTGCTCATCCACACTACCAAGACTCGTACCATTAACCCAGTACTCTTTATTCCTGTTGCTCCTTCCAAAGTGAATCATCTCACACTTTCCCACATTAAACTCCATTTGCCAACTCTCAGCCCAGCTCTGCAGCTTATCTATGTCCCTCTGTAACCTGCAACATCGTTCTGCACGGTCCACAATTCCGACTTTAGTGCCATCCACAAATTTACTAACCCATTCTTCTATGCCCTCATCTAGGTCATTTATAAAAATGACCAACAGCAGTGGGCGCAAAACAGATCCTTGTGGTACACTATTAGTAACTGAACTCCAGGATGAACATTTTCCATCAATCATCACCCTCTGTCTTCTTAAATCAGCCTCAATCCCATGCCTCCGTAATTTATGCAATAGCCTATCATGGAGCACCTTATCAAATGCTTTACTGAAATCCATATCCAGCACATCAACTGCTTTACCCTCATCCACCTGTTTGGTCACCATCTCAAAGAACTCTAAGGTTTGTGAGGCGCAGCCTACCCTTCACAAAACCATGTTAACTATCCCTAATCAAATTATCCCTTTTGAGATGATTATAAATCCTGTCTCTTATAACCTTTTCCAACACTTTACTCACAACCAAAGAAAGGCTCACTGGTCTATAATTACCAGGGTTGCCTCTACTCCCTTCCATGAACAAGGGAACAACATTTGCTATCCTCCAGTCTTTTGGCCCTATTCATGTAGACAATGACGACAAAAAGATCAAAGCCAAAGGCTCTGCAAACTCCTCCCTGGCTTCTCAAAGAATCCTTGGATAAATCCCATCCAGCCCAGGGGACTTATCTATTTTCACACTTTCCAGAATTGCGAATGTCAATCGCACCTAGTCTAGTAGCCTGTATCTCATTATTCTCCTCAAAAGCATTGTATTTTTCCAGTGTGAAAACTGATGAAAAATATTCATTTAGCGCTTCCCCTAACTCCTTGGACTCCATGCACAACTTCCCACTACTATCCTCAATTGGCCCTAAATCTTTCTTTAGTCATTCTTTTATTCCTGATGTACCTATAGAATGTTTTAGGGTTTTCCTTGATCCTACCTGCCAAAGATTTCTCACGTCCCCTCCCAGCTCTTCTTAGCTCTCTCTTTAGGTCTTTCCTGGCTAATTTGTAACTCTCAAGCACCCTAACTGAGCCTTCACATCTCACCCTAACATAAGCCTTCTTCTTCCTCTTGACAAGACATTAAACTTCTTTAGTAAACCACAGCTCCCTTGCTTGACCACTTCCTCCCTGCCTGACAGGTATGTACTTATCAAGCAGTAGCTATTTCTTGAATAAGCTCATTTCAATTGTGCTCATCCCCCACAGTTTCCTTCCCCATCCTATGCATCCTAAATCTCACCTAATCGCATCATAATTGCCTTTCTCCCTTGCCCTGCAGTACATACCTATCCCTTTCCATCACTAAAGTAAATGTAACTGAATTGTGGTGACTATCACCAAAGTGCTTACTTACCACCAAATCTAACACCTGGCCTGGTTCATCATCCAGTACCAAATCTAATGGGGCCTCGCCCCTTGTTGGCTTATCTATGTCAGGAAATCATTTTGCACACATTGGACAAAAACAGACCCATCTAAAGTACTTGAACTATAGTATTTCCAGTCAATATATGCAAAGTTAAAGTCCCCCATAACAACTACCCTGTTACTCTCGCTCCTATCCAGAATTATCTTTGCCATCCTTTCCTCTACATCTCTGGACCTATAGAAAACTCCCCCAAACAGGGTGACCTCTCCTTTCCTGTTTCTAACCTCAGCCCGTACTACCTCAATAGACGAGTCCTCAAATGTCCTTTCTGCCATCATAATACTGTCCTTGACGAACAATGCCACACCTCCCCCTCTTTTACCATCTTCTCTGTTCTTACTGAAACATCTAATTCCCAGAACCTGCAACAACCATTCCTGTCCCTGCTCTATCCATGTCTCTGAACTGGCCATAACGTCGAAGTCCCAGGTACCAACTCATGCTGCAAGTTCACCCACCTTATTCCAGATGGTCCTGGTGTTGAAGTAGACACACTTCAAACCACCTTCCCGCTTGCCAGTAAAAACATGCAAGAGAAATCATGCTTAACTAATTTATTGGAGCTCTTTGAAGTAGTAACTTCTGCTGTAGATAGAGAGGAACAAGTGGATGCATTGTGTTTAGATTTCCAGGAGGCATTTGATAATGTGACACATCAAAGGTTAGTGGTGAAAATAAAAACTCAATGTTGGGGCTGACATACTATCCTGGATAGAAGGTTGGCTGGTTAACAGGAAGCAGAAAGAAAAAATAACTGGGTCTTTTTCAGGCTAGCAGGATGTTATGAATGATGTGCCACAGGGATTGGTACTGGGGTGTCAACTCTTTACAATTTACATAAATTATTTGGATGAAGGGACTGAAGGTATAGTAGCTAAATTTGGTTATAACACAAGGTTAAGCAGAAATGTGAGCTGTGAAGAGGATATAAAAAGCCTACCAACGGATATAGACAGGTTAAGTGAGTGGGTAAAGATCTAGCAAATGCAGTACAATGAGGGAAAGTGTGAACTTGTTTGTTTTGGCAGAAAGACTTTAAAAAACTACCTAAATGGTGAAAGGTCACAAAGCTTTGAGATGCAGAGATCTGGATATCCAAGTGTATGAATCACAAACAGTTCGTACTGTACGTGGGTACAACAAGTAATCAGGAAAGGTAATAGAATAGAGGGACCGAATGTCAGAGTAGGGAGGTTATACTTTAATTATCCAGGGCATTAGTGAGACCGCATCTGGAGCAGTGTACAATACTAGTTACTGTACTTACAGAAGGATGCTAATTCATTGGAAACAGTTCCAAGAAGGTTTATTGGACTAATACTTGGAATAAGTGGATTGCCTTATCAGGAAAGGTTCAGCAGGTTTGGCCTTGGCCTTATCCTCTGGAGTTTAGAAGAGTCAGAGTTGGCTTAATCGAAACATGCAAGAGTCTGAGGAGATTTGACTGGGTGATGCAGAAAGAATGTTTCCTCTTGTTGGAGATTTAGAACTAGGGGTCTTGTCTAAAAATAAGTGGGTCATTCATTTCAAGCAGAAATTGAAACATTTTTTTCCCCTCACACAGGGATGTCTCTTTAAAAATCCCTTCCTCAAAAAAAATAGGATTTAAGCATCCATTGTCTTAAGGCAGAATTAGATCCTTCAACAAAAACTTATCTGATCTGAGTTTCACCTCAACTTTGCATTCCTGCATATTCCCAGTAATCTTTCATCCCCTTGGTAGTCAATGACTTATCTAAATTCAAACAAAGAACTGTATTTGCTGAAGGTCTGAAACAAAAACAGAAATCCTGGGAGAAGCTCAGCTGGTCTGGCAGTATCTGGGGACAGAAAGCTCAGTTAGCGTTTCAAGTCCTGCGACCCTTCTTCAGAATCTTCTTGCTCTCTTCAAATGCTGCCAGACCTGCTGAATTTCTCCAGGAATTTCTGTTTTTCTTTCAGATCTCCAGCAAACGCAGTCCTTTGTTTTATTTTAGATAAATCAATGACTACCAAGGGGATGAAAGATTACTGGGAATATGCAGGAATGCAGAGTTGAGGTGAAACTCAGATCAGCCACGATCTTATTGACTGGTGGAGCAGATTTGAAGGGCCAAGTGGCCTACTTTTGTTACTACTTTGTATGTTCGTAAGACCTAGTCAGACCATACCCAGAATACTATGAAGAGTTTTAGCCCCCTTATCTAAGGAAATATACACTAGCATTGGAGGTAGTTCAGAGAACATTCATTTGCTTGATCCTGGGTATGGATGGATTTTCTGAGGCAAGGCTGACGAGGTTGGGCCTGTATTCATAGGAGTTTAGAAGAATCAGAGATGACCTTATTGAAACATACAAGATTTTTAGATGGCTTCACAGGTGGATGTTGAGAGGGTGCTTCCACTTATGAAGAATCTAGGACCAGAGGGCATAATCTCAGAGTCAGGGGCTGGTCATTTAAGATAGAAATGACCAACCCCTTCTTCTCTCTGCAGGCAATGAATCTGTGGACCTCTTTATCACACAAGGCTTAGGCGTTGGGTCATTACGAATATTCAAGGCTCAGACAGATTTTTAATCAGCAAGGGAATGAAGAGCAATGCTGGTAGGTGTAGGGAATGCTGGATGACTAGAGAAAATAAGACTCTGGTCAAGAAAAGGGAAGACGCATATGGCAGGTATAGACAACTGGAATTGAGTGAATCCTTCAAGTAGGAGTATATTCAAGAGTGAAATCAGGAGGGCAAAAACAGGACATGAGAAAGCGTTGGCAAAGAGGGTTAAGGAAAATCCCAAGGAGATTCTACTAATACATTAAGGACGAAAGAGTAACTTGGGAGAGAATTGGCCCCTTAAAGCAATAAGGCTGTCTATGTATGGAACTGCAGGAGGTAGGTGAGATACTAAACTAGTATTGCACATCAGTATTTACTGTGGAGAAGGATGTAGAAGCTAGAGAACTTGGATAAATAAATAGTGATACTGTACCCGAAAGTGTCTATATTACAGAGGTGCCAGACGTCTTAAAACACATCAAGGCAGATAATCCCTGGGACCTGATCAGGGGAATCCGAGAACTTTGTAGGAAGCTAAAGACGAGTATGCTGGGTCCCTTGCTAAGATAGTTGCGTCATTGATAGCCACGGGGGAGGTGCCAGAAGAGTGGAGGGTGACTACTGTGGTGCAATTATTTAAAGAAAGGTGGTAAGGAAAAGCCAGGGAACTTATACTATACTCATTGAGTATAGACCAGTGAGTCTGACATCAGTGGTGGTAAGTTGTTGGAGGGAATTCTGAGGGACAGGATTTAGATGCATTTGGAAAGGCAAGGACTGATTAGGAAAAGTCAACATGGCTGTGTGTGGGGGAAATCGTGTCTCTTTAATTTAATTAAGTTTTTTTTGAGTGACAAAGATGATCGAGGACAGAGTGGTAGACATGGAACTTAAGACGTTCAACGAGGTTCTGCTTTAGGCTGGTTAGATCAAATGGTATCAGATGAGCTAACTAATTGGTTACAAAATTGGCTTGAAAGAAGGAGACAAAGGGTGGTAGAAGGTCATTTTTTGGACTGGAGGGTGGTGACCAGTGGTGTGCCACAAGAATCAGTGCTGGGTCCACTGCTTTTTTGTCATTTATATAAATGATTCAGATGTGAACATAGGAATGGTTAGTAAGTTTGCATATGACACCAAAACCAGTAGTGTAGTGGACAGTGAAGGTGGTTATCTCAGAGTACAATGGGATCAGATGGGCCAATGGGCTGATGAATGGCAGATGGAATTTAAATTAGATAAATGGGAGATGTTTCATTTTAAGGTAAATCAAGGCAGGATCCTGGGCAGTGTTGCCAAAGAGACCTTGGGTGCAGGTTCATAGTTCCTTGAAGTCGCAGGTAGACAGGATAGCGAAGGCGGCATTTGGTACACTTGCCATTATTGGTCAGTGCATTGAGTATAAGAGTTGAAAGGTCATGTTCTGTAGAGCCGCAACATTAGTTAGGCTACTTTTGGAATACCACATTCAATCCTAGTCTCCCTGCTATAGGAAGAATATTATTAAACTTGAAAGGGTTCAGAAAAGATTTACAAGGATGTTGTCAGAGTTGGATGGTTTGAGCTATAGGGAGAGGCTGAATAGACTGGAGCTATTTTCCCTGGAGCATTGGATGACCTTATAGATATTTATAAAATCATGAGGGGTGCGGAGAGGGTGAATAGCCCAGGGTAAGGGAGTCCAAAACTAGAGGGCATAGGTTTAAGGTGAGAGGGGAAAAGTTTAAAAGGGACCTGAAGGGCAACATTTTCACACAGAAGGTGGTGAGTGTATGGAATGAACTGCCACAGAAAGTGTGGAGACGGGTACAATGACAACATTTAAAAGGCATCTGGATGGGTATATATATTAATAGGAAAGGTTTAGAGGGATATGGACCAGATGTTGGCAAATGGGACTAGATTAATTTAGGATATCCGGTCAGCATGGGATTGTTGGACTAAAGGATCTGTTTCCATGCTGCACAACTTGATGACTCTGATGCCCCTAAATTTAGCATCAGTTCATATCAGTAGGACCATTGTGAATAAAAATTAATTAACCTTTTAAAAACATGCCATTTGATATCTTTAGTTGAAGAGTATGGCGCTGGAAAAGCACAGCCAGTCAGGCAGCATCCAATGACCAGCAGAATCGATGTTTCAAGCGTAAGCTCTTCATCAGGAATGAGCTCATTCTTGATGAAGGGCTTATGCCTGTAACGTCAATGTTCCTGTTCCTCAGACGCTGCCTAACCGACTATGCTTTTCCAGCACCATACTCTTCAACTCGTCTCCAGCATCTGCAGTCCTCACTTTCTGCTATTCAATTTCTTTAGTTTACGTTCACACTTTGACATTAATATAGCAATAAATATCAATACAGTATGGATTTTTTTAACATTGTTGGAAAGAGAGCCATGTTGCCAAGGCTCTTCACCTTTCATTCATCAAGACAAACACAAGAAAGAAAAATTTTTTTTTAAAATCACCATAACTTGTACTATGGGAGAGTAGATGCTGATTGGTTGGCACGTCATGGCTAAGCATGCATAATTTTTTTTCCACTCTTTGGATGTTGCGGTCAGTACAAAAAGACATTCTGCATATCTCACAAATGAACAATTTTGTGTACGAATTCCACGGCTAGTGAAATGCCAGATATGTAGGCTACAGCCCCAGCAATCGTCTAATCAAATCGAAAGCATGCCCCTTTGGCTCTATGTAACAGGCAGAGAACAGACTGTACTCTACCAGGCCACACTGGCAAAATCCAAAAGAAATTCCTCAATCGGGCAACATTTGCTGAACAATCCAAATGTATTCTGATAGCTGCATTCACAATCAATTTAAGATAATCAGTTGAGTTCATAATGTGGCTCATTTACACTTGCTAGAGGCAAAACACACAGCAAACACTCTACAAACAAAAGGTGTATGGTTAAGCCTTGCACCTTGATTTGAATCACCTAAGAGCTTGGGAAGCCTACAGCTCCTGGTTCCTTTTTCCATGGCAATGACTCATCCAATTAGAATCGATTTGGCAGCCAATCAGCACCATTTCCTCCTTTCATGTGAGTTGAAATTGTCTGAAATTTGGCATTCTTGTGCATGTCCTGATGACTGCAAGTTGAAAAGTTTTAATAATGTGTCTCTCTAATCAGCAATATTCAAGTACTATACTACCAAGCGACCGTTATTATGATCTTTGAGTCAGACCTTTCGGTATTTCTTTGGCACCATGTACAGATGAGGCTCTTCCTCCCTTCCAATAGGAGACTCGGGGATTTGATTGTAGCTGTCAAACTCTGCATCCATCTCCTTCAATTTATATGGAACCTACAAACAGGTTCAACAAACCTACTTCAACAAATAATAAGTCATTCTAAAAAGCAGTGAACGCCACTAATGGTCTAATGAGTAACAGTGATCCAGTGTACAACCGAAGCTGGACCATATGGAACAGAATAGATCAACTCCAGCAGCAACTCCTGGCTGAGCTGAGTTAGCCAAGCTCAGCTTGGACAGCTCTAACGAGAAGCACGACAATTAATATCTACCAAGAAAAGGAAGGATAAAAATTAAAATTAGGTTTAATAATGCAACGACCTCTGCCACAAAGTATACTTGTGCAGAACCAGGCATAGCCGTTATGCTTCTGTGGTCAAATAACTTTCCAACCTTCACTGTAAAGCTGCATCCATGAAGACTGGCCACTTGGGAGCAGTATCAGTGGGTTGCTGGTTCCCACAGAACCACAAAATTTGAGCTTTCGGAAAATTCACAAAAAGGGCTAAAATTTTAAGTGCTACCTCTAATTTTCAACACCAAGCAGAGTTCTGGATTTTGTTTGCAAATTTAAAAGCTGCACTTTTTTCAACAGCAAACATTGGTTTTGTTTGTACCAATTAGGATGTGCCATAAGCTTTGCACTTGATTCCCTTTGTGGCAAACTGGTCTATTTCATTCAAATGCACCAGCAAATGTTTAGGAATTCAAAACAAGTTGAATTGGACTTTCCCCAGTTTCTGCTAGAAGGTTACAAGAGGTTATAGAATGGTATGTCATGAAATGTATAGTGGCATTCAAACTCAGTATTTGCAGAGTTCCCATCTCAGCCTGACCAGAGGTTTGTGGCTTCCTTGCAGGGAAATTCATAGATTGCTGCCTTTGTTCATCTGTCACAACTTGTAACTCCATAATATCTTTGGCTAGAAGTCAGTGATCAGGTGGTCTGCCCATCAATACAGCTTCTGAACAAAATGGAAAAGACCCAGAAAAGGAGGGAAAGCATAATTTATTAGGGCAATACTTCTCATACTGTTTTCCAGCATGACCCCAGATGCCAGCGAAAAACAAATCAGCAACAAAGCAGCACATTAACATTCAGTATATAATTAAAATTTGTGTCTTATAAATTAACATAAAAGATGTAATGTGTTTTTTTTTAAAATGTATTTTATTTAAAAAATTATCTTCTCAAGTCCAATGACAACACACAGAGTAATTAGTCTTTTTTACCCCCACAACACACATCACAGGAAGACGACATTTCCCCCATACATATACAAGCTGTAATCTTTTCAATCATTCACCACTCCCTGCATGGTCACCAGCTAACATTCCCCAAGCCTTCCCAATTCCTCACTACACCTGCATGTTAGTCTTCAGTGAATAATTGACAAGAACACCCAAGTCCCTCTGTATAGCTACATTTGCTAACCTCTCACCACTCAAGAAAAGGTTTACCTTTTCTTTGTACCAAAGTGGATAACCTCTTAAGCTATGTTCCTGTCAAATCAGTAAGCCTGTCCAATCCTCCAAACACATTCCTCACAGCACATGTCCCTACATGGCTGTGTATACTCTGCAAATTTGGAAATATTACATTTGGTCCTCACATTCAAATCAATGAAAAGAATTGTGAACATCTGGGGCCCAAGCACTGATCCTTGCATTACCCTACTAGTCAATCCTCCAATGTGAAAACAGTCTGTTTATTGCTACTGTTTTCTGTTTGTTAGCCAATCCTTAATCAGTGTCAGTACATTAGCTTCTGTAGCATATGCTTTAATTTTGTTAATCAACCTCCTATTGGGGACTTTATCAAAAGACTTCTGAAAATCCTAGTATGGTAAACTCCATGATATCAAGCACAAGCAGATAACAGAATACCGGATAATGGAGACTTTGCTCTATACTACATCCATCAACTCCCCTTTATCAATTTCGTTAGTAACAGCCTCATAAAACTCAAAATTTATCAAACACTATTGTCCATTCAGAATCCACATTGCCCAATCAGATCATGATACCCAAGTGTCCACTTAACATGTCGTTTATGATGGAGTACAGCTTTTCCCTACTACCGACGGGTCAATAGTTTCCTGTTTTATCCCTTGATCCTTTCTTAAATAGTGGGTGACATTTGCAAGCTTTCAGTGTGCAGGAATCATTACAGAATCTCTGGAATTCTTTTCTGAAAGTTATCAATGCATTAATTATCTCTAAAACCACTTCCTTCAACACTCTGATCAGGTCACAGGAACATAAATTTCTGCCCCATTAATTTCTCCAGGACTACCTTCTTAACAATATGAATTTCCATTTAACTCCTCATTCTCCCATTTGACTCTGCAGTCCCGAGGAACCGTCACCATCATTTCTTTCTAAAATAGAATACTGACTGACAAACAATATTCTCAGGGACACCTGCACAACCTACCTGGTTTTTTTTAAGACTGTCTGTTAATCACCCATTCCTTTTCTGCCTGTACACTTCTAATCTACAGTGCAAACACGCCCCTACACATGCAATCCATGTGCTCCTCTGAGTGACTTCAACTGCTGCTCAAGTTCCGAAAGCCAGAACTCAAGTTTATGTAGCTGGTAACATTTTCCGAAGATGTATTGTCTGAAACATAAGTTCTGTCCATGATGTCACACGTACTGCCGGGTATGTACCCTGCTTGTCCCCATGGACTTACCATCCCCTAACTCTGAAAACTGTTACCCTTAGATTACCCTTAGCCCTTTTGCTCATTTGCAAGTGGATCATGACTCACAGAGCTGTCTGTCCAGAGTCTGTTGTCCATCATCACCACTGCTACCTCAGACGAGGGAAAGCATGCATCCCCAAACACTATTTCAGTGACCTCATGGTGGGGGGGGGGGGGGGGTCATGACCCACCATTTAGGACAACCACCCGATGAAGGAGCAGTGCTCTGAAAGCTAGTGCTTCCAAATAAACCTGATGGACTACAACTGGTGTTGCGCGATTTTTAACTTTGTACACCCCAGTCCAACACCAGCACCTCCAAATTATTTATTTGAAGTTGTTTTCTCGATGAAAATGGCAATTTTTTAAAAAAGTTTTTTGAAAAAACTTAGAACTGTTTCAATTGTTTAAAACAAAACATGTTAAATGGTGAAGAACGTGACATCACATTTTGCTACATTCCTGTACATTAATAGTGTGCTCCATAGTATGAAAAAACATCAGTGCCACACATGGTACCCCTCTTCAGTAACCATTCTTCTGGTGTAGACCTAAACAGTGAATAACAGCAGATTGTTTCAATCACAAAGGGCATCATAACCAAGCCCAATATTGTTTCCTGGTCTCCACACATTTCAGTGGCAACTGCTGGATAGCAAACAAGCATGGGAACCATCTATGGTCTTCCCCTCTTGAGGCCAACTACAAAGTTTTCATTGCGATTCCAGCTACCTCAGAAAAGACCAGGAAATAAATCAAGTATTTTTTTTGTATGAATATGGCTAATTGGGGTAGGGTGGATAGGGAACATTCAATTGGAAGGGAGCTTAAAAGTCAAAGAGGCGCAGGGCAGTGAAGAGGTGAATAATAAATCCAAGTGAAACGGGAAGGGGTAGAAAATACAGGCAGAAGAATGCAGCAGAAATTAGAACCAGAATAAGTAACAATGGTAAAATTAGAAAGCTTAAGATTCTTTATGCAAATGTATGCAGTAATTGTAACAAGATAAATGAGTTGACGGCACAAACAGAAATAAATGAATGATTTGACAGCTTTAAAGAAGTGATTGCAGGGTGACTAAAACTGGGAACTCAATATTCAAGGATTTTGACTTTCCAAAAGAATAGGAAAAAAAGGAAAAGCAGGTGGGATAGGGTTGTTAATAAAGAAAGTGTGTGGCAAGCAGTGATACAGATGCAATGGATTGTGATGTGGAACCAGTTTGGACAGAAATAACAAATGGCAAAGGAAAGACGTCACAGGTGGCAATCGTCTATAGGCCCCTGAAGAGCTGCTTTACTCTTGGACAAAGTATAAATTGAGAAATGATGGAGATGAACAAGAAGAGCACTACAATTATCATGAGTAATTTTAATCTCCATATTGACTGAACAAATCAGGTGGGCAAGAGTAACATGGAAGAGGAACTTCTAAAGTGCATCTAAGCTTCTTTTTTAGGGCAGTGCATTGCACAACCTACCCAGGCACAGGCTATTTTGGATCTACTGATGTATAATGAGATCATTAAAGATGCTCTACAGGGTAGCAATCCCACATGGTAGAATTTTCCACTCAGTTTGAGGGACAGTATTTGGGTCTCAAACCAGTGTCCTCAACTTAAATAAGGACCATTAGAGAGGTATTAAGAAAGTGTTGTCTAAATCAGACCAGGAAAATAGACTAACAGGAAAGTAGTGGATTCGCAATGGCAGACATTTATATAGGTATTTCATAACACTCAGCAAAAATTTATTCCAGTCAAAAAGAAAGATTTGATGAGAAGGATGAACAACTTGTGATTAACAAAAGCCGGTCAAAGAGAATATCCAATCAAAATTAAAGCAAGTAAAGCAGCAAAAACTAGTGGTAGACCAGAGGATTTGGAATGCTTTCGAAACCAGTGGCAGATGACTAAAACTAATAAAGTGGGAGAAAACTGATTCTACAAGAAAATTGGCATGAAATATAAAAACAAACAGCAAGAGTTTCTACAGGTATAAAGAAAGAAAGTAGCTAAAATAAATGTGGAACCCTTGGAGGATGCAACTGGGGAATTAATAACAAAGATGGGAAAGGGCAGATAATTCAAACCAATAAATTGCACTTGACTGCCTGCATCCTTGAAGTTAAGTGGCTGCAGAGATAGTGGAAGCATTCGTTCAAATCTTCCAGAAATCACTGGATTCTGGGAGAGTTCCAGCAGATTGTAAAACTGCTAATGTGATTCCCCTGTTCAAAAAGGGAGGGAAATAGAAAAGGAGGAAATTATGGGTTAACATCTATTGTTGGGAAAATACTAGAATTCATTAAGAAATAGCAGGACATATAGAAAAGCTCAACAAAATCTAAAAGAGTCAACATGATTAAAGCAAAATAATGCTTGACAAATTTGCTAGAATTATTTGAGGAAATGAGAAGCAAAGTTGAAAGGGGGGGGATCCAGTAGATGGGATTACTGGGTCTTTTTCAGGTAGGAAATAAGTAATTAGTGAAGTGCCACACAGATCAGTCCTTGGGCATCTATTTGCTATCTACATTAATAACAGTGTGCAATGTATCCAAATTTAATGATCATAGAATCCCTACAGAGCAGCTAGAGGTCATCCCAGCCTATCAGGTCTGCACTGACCATCCAAAGAGCATCCCACCCACGATGCAGAGGCCTTAGAGGGGGCGCAAAGGTGGTTTACCAAGATGTTGTCTGGATTGGAGTCTATTAGCTAGAAAGAGAGATTGGACAAGATTTGGATTGTTTTCAACAGAGCATCATTAAGGAGCAACCTGATAGAAATATATAAAATTATGAGAGGCATGGTTGGGATGAACAGTCTTTTTCTCAGGGTAGAAATGTCAACTACGTGGGGGCATAGGTTTGAGGTGAGAGGGGAAAAGCTTAAAAGGTCATGTGCAAGGAAAGTTTATCTTTAAGAGAGTGGTGGGTGCTTGGAACACGCTGCCAGGAAAGTTGGTTGAAGCAGATACAATAGCAACATTTAAGAGACTTTTAAACAGACACACGAACAGAGAATGAACAGATGGAATTAATTTAGAATGGCATTATGGTTGGCACACTCGTGGTGAGCCGAAGGGCCTGTTCCTGTGCTGTACTGTACTGTTCTAAGTTTCCACTAGTGAGGCAATCTCAAACAAGTTAACAGTTACAGAATAACAGTATGTTTATTTAAAGCTGATTTGCAAAGTAATTTCTTCTCCTAGAGGGTAGTGAGAATGTGGACTTGTCTACCCCAAAAGAGTTGTGGAGGCTAGATCACTGAAATAATTTACAGGAGGTCGATACATTTTTAAAATATTGGGGAGATGAGGGCTATGAGGAGCTGGCATGGAGGAGTTGAGGTCTAGGCAGATCAGCCAAGAGCTTATAGAATGGCGCGGCAGGCGTGAGGGGCCAAAAGACCTACTCCTGTTCCTGTTTCTCATGTTCATTTCACTAACATCGCCTTTACTGAGTGGATCATCAGGGAAGCTGATTAATATTCTTCCCAAAAAGTAGATTTATTTTTTAAATAAAATAAGTTCATCTAGCAACATCTTTCCAAATAAAGGTACTAAACAATAATAACTTCCAGCATGATGTGTGTTCCATCCTATACCAAAACATTTATTCATTTAAGGTCACAAGTAAACGCAGCATTTAATTACAGGTACAGATTTGTTTTTACCTGGTTTCTCAGTTTTGTTTTGGGATTCGGCGCATATCCAATAAACCCAACTTTCTTCATAGTACGCAGTATCTCAAGATCGACAGGTGGAGCTCGTCTGAAACAAAATAATCACAAGGGTAATTAATCTAAAACAGACTAAAGGGTCATTGTTAGTTACTGGAGAATTGCAAGACCTCCAAAAGTGAACTATGTCTCTCAAAGAAGATTGAGTACATTGGGACATTGTGTAATACCAGACTATTAATATATTTCTGCTTGCTTTATTCTTCTTTCCAGAAATAATATAATCATAAATTGTATATCTACTGTACTGTAGCAATTTCATGTCACAAAGAATATGCAAATAGTTTAGACTTCCCCTATCATTATGCTCATCCAAATGTAAAACATGAACAAGTAACCAGGAAATAATAGGAGTCAAATAAGAAGATCTGATACAGCATTGGCCACACGGTAAGATTTAAGTGTTGTAAATGGGAAATCCAGGTCTTGTGTGTAACTTTATAATAGCATTCGCATAAACCATAGTAAGACTGCATTATCAGAACCAAATCAATTCTAAGATACTTCATTCCCTCACACTATTCCAACATTTGGGTATCAAATTTAAGAAGAGATTGAACATATAATCGAGTGGCCCTGCACGTTTGGGTACAAACAAGTTTTTCCACTGTGACAGACTACAGCTTCATCCACAATTCTGCAGCTGTGTTTCTGATCTAACAGGTCAAGGAGAGGTGAGGGTAATGTTATCAACTTTTCTTAATCACAAGCAGGGAATTCACAAAAATGTACTCTCATATTTCCTAATTATGGGTTACATAACAATGGAGACTAGGAGTAAATTAGTGCCAGGCTGTTCTTTAAGAATAAGGCATATGGTTGAAAATAGGAGAAAGTGAGGACTGCAGATGCTGGAGATCAGAGTTGAGAGTGTGGGGTGCTGGAAAAGCACAGCAGATCGGGCAGCATCCAAGGAACAGCAGAATCGACATTTTGGGCATAAGCTTCCCGATTCCTGATGAAGGGCTTATGCCCGAAACGTCAATCCTCCTGCTCCTCGGATGCTGCCTGACCTGCTGTGCTTTTCCAGCACCACACTCTTGACATATGGTTGAAAATACCCAAAAAGAAATGGTAAGCACAATTAGAATAAGAAATCAATGTATGCTGTTCAACATTACCTCAATTCATGATCTATCAGGTAATATCAGTGACTAACACTTAGAGGGACAGCAAAGAATTTAGTGCATGTTGTTGGTTAAGAAAGTCATGCAAGTCAGTCAATTTGAGAATTACTCATTATATGTGACGGTCTCTGATCTTACTATCTAAATTGAGGAGACTGGTATCGCCTGTAAATAGACAAAACACGAGAAATAGAAGCAAATGTAGGAGAGAGGAGTCAAATGATTAGCATCAAATCGCACTAGTGGCATCCACTTAGAGAAATAAAGAATATTATCAATGAAAGGAATGGGACTTTAGTTGGGAGTTATTAACATGAGGGATTGCTGAGAAGTTAACATAAGGGAAGTGAGCATCCAAAGTTAAATGTGTTGGAAAAATAGCAATACATTGAATGTACTTTTGCTGTTAAAAACATCTAATCGGTTTGAGAAAACTTGCATTCGTGTGCTTCAGTGCGCATTTTACAAGTGTCCAGCGATAAACTTTCAGTTACCTGGGTGTAACACTACAGTTTGCTGTTGGCCAGTCAGACAATAGAGATTCAGTAATAAGAGGGACAGGAATGAGCGATAAAGGCAAAAGATCATCGTTCCAATCTAGATGTGGTAGAGTATCTACCATACATGGCATTGGAAACTCAGTCTCACGAGAATAGGCATTAAACGTAGCATCTGGTGAGTCTGCCCAAAGATGTACACATCCTCCAGAGTCTCCAAACACCAAAGCTTGCTTGCTAGAAGATACATCAAATGTCATGACTAATTGTCCTACAGTGTTAATGTGGAAAATATCTGCTGGGCTTGCAAGGCCTGTTGGTTCACAAAACTGGCATTGCCCTGCAAAAGAACAAATGGAGAACAAAGATAACTAGAACAAACTGGCTTGAACAAGATCTTATGCCAGACATACTAGGTTTCTGGCTGTTTTAAGTCCACACTCCATATACTACATAACTCACTAATAGTTTCTACAACAGTGGCATTTGCCAGAAGTGGTTTGTGTTAGGACACAGTCAGCTTTAGGATTAAAGAGGAAATCTGAAAATTCCAGAGAGCACATTGCAAGACATTCACCATATCAAATCTAAACAGTAGTGCTCTAGTCTACCATAAATATCAAGTACGTTGAAGCCTTTAATATATTCCCAATGATTTTCTAGGTTACAGCACAAACAACTTCAAATGTTAACATTTCACCCTTTCAGCCATTTGTGATTTTTGCTGCTGGTTTATTGTGGTTATCTTTCTTTTAACATTGCCACATCATCGCTATTATCAATCTGAATTTCATCAAGTGCCTGAATTTTATTTTAAATTAACCCCACACAGAGCGAGACGAGCAGAAACAAATTTTTACTAAAAATAGAATTCAACAGAAAAACATAGCACTGGCTAAATGAAAATAAAACATGTAGTAAACATTAAAAACTGTTTGGAGTGAGGCTTCAGTCATTTATGGCTGTGTTTAATTATTTGCAGTAACTGAAGTAATAGTTTGAAATAACATGTAAAAACTCTGGCATGAATCCACCATGCATGCAAATTTATGTCATACTTTTTTTGAAGCAAATAATGAATTCCTTTCCTGCTGATTTCTTCATTTTGGGGAAAAACTGGGGAAGTACAAGGTTTGCAAACCAAAACAAATTTTCCCTAACAATTAACCTCGAGCTGATCCTGCAGCAGTAGATTAATGTCCAGGACCTTACATGGCATAATATTCTTGTCATTTTGGGACAGCATATTGTCCAACACACCACAAGCGTCATCATATCCGTTAATAAAGTTTATAGACATAAACGCTCTGTAAAATCTCTGGCCTTTTGAGTAGTACCTGATTGAGAGATGATGGCCAGTCTTGATGTGTATGTAGGAATAAATCTCAGGAAGAGAGGATCCACGTGAACCTGCAATGGGCTGATTGCCCGCATCATACGGAGATCATACACCATCAAGAATCTGTCACATGACAAGCCATTCATTCGATTTGAAAAGCCACATGTTACCAATAGGTTTCCATGTACATCAAAATCAGAGAGGCTTCCAGAGTAAGCATCAAATTCATGCTCCATTTTAAAACTTCTCAAATCTCGGAGGGATACCTAAAAGACAAGGATAATTACAACGTACGAAAAGCAAGTTGCATGGTTTACCTCAATGATTCATCGAATAAACCCGCTGCCACCATGGTACTATCATAATCTAGGAAAATTCCATGTTCAATTCTTGCCACAGAGCAGGAGGGATACTCCAAATTAGTCTCACCATTTGTGGGTTGCCAGGGGGAAAGGTGAGAGTGGGGAAATAATGTACCTAGGGCACTCTAACCACTATCCAATAATCTCTACTCGAAGTATGCACATATTGTTGAAACTGGAACACAGAATTAGACTCAGCTGTAATGCTTCCTTCCCATCAATCTGCTAACACTCAGGACTTCAGCTCAAACAGAAGAATGGCCACAGGTGGGGTGACCACATCCATAAACCACCTTGAGAAGGGGAGAAAGAGGGGAAATTTGGGAAGAAAACAAGTTAAACTTGATCAACCATTCTGGTCTTTGTGGGAGATTAGCTATCAATTCCAACAGTTGACACCACTAATTTGTTCTTCCTATTTTCTTACGACTATTTCAGTTCTGCTTCTGCTGTAAAATTCTAAAAAAGCCTCACTTCTCCATTGGTGGCTATAACCACTTGCCCTGAATGTTTACGTGATTTTGGAGCTGCTACCTCACTCAATTATTTCAAATTATAAAATCACAAAATTAAATGAGACTCAACTCAAAAAATACTAAAGTTACATTTGCTTCCGAAAAGTGTTTCAAACGAGCACTGAGGGAGGGGGGGATAGGGTGGAGATGAATCCAGCAGGAATTTTCCATGTATTTCGATGTAAGATGTGCATCGGATCAGTTGCGATGCCCCCTTCACTAATTAAGAAGCATAATGGGAGGCAGATTAGAAAAAGTCTTTTAATGTATTTTCAAGCAAACAAGCACAAAATGGAGACTCATAACATACCCCAATAGTGCTTTAATTAGCATTCTGGCCATTTACGGAGGGACACAAATTTTGTTTTTAGTTAAATTTTTGTGTTCAAAGAGGAATATGTCAGTACTGGGGAATTCTTTCCATTTCAGGCAACAAGCATTACCAGTTCAGGGATAATGCAGCCAGATCAGAGTAAGTCTTCCTCTATTCAGTCCCAAACCAAGAACAGTGCTCCTGATTGAACCAGTGTAAATTTTTCATATCGCAGACAAGCAATCTGTGATCTCTGCTTGAGATGCCAAATATTGTGAAACATCCATAGTCTTATTGCCATTAGGCATTGGACCGACTCTATCCAAACTGGTTAGGCAGTACTCTTAAAGCCAGCAAAAACGACCATATTCTGAAACTGGGCTGGTATTAAACCCAGAACCCAAAAGGTAAAAGACTAGTGATGAATCAACAGCATTATCCACTTCCCAATTTTCCAAATTCAATTCTTGGTGAGTGTTGAATTCGCTGGGAAAGAAGAGCAATAGCAAGACAGCTAAATGCTTTCCGAGGTAAAAACACAAATTTGTATAATACTTAAACAGAGCAATCTTTTTGACTTTCCAATAAAACTTACATAGAAGTTATCCGAGGAAGGTTTCTTATGGCAGACTGGTTAGCAAGGTTGAATCACATGGAATACAAAAAGAACTAGCCATTTGGATACAGAACTGGCTTGAACTTAGAAGACAGAGTGTGGTGGTGGTGGATTACTTTTCAGACTGGAGACCAGTAACCAGTGGTGTGCCACAAGGATCGGTGCTGGGTCCACGGCTTTTCATCATTTATATAAATGATTTTGATGTATAGTTAGTAAGTTTGCAGGTGACACCAAAATTGGAGGTATAGTGGACAGCGAAGAAGTTACCACCGTGTACAATGGGCTGAGGAGTGGCACATGGAGTTTAATTTAGATAAATGCGAGGTGCCGCATTTTGGAAAGGTGAATCAGAGCAGGACTTGTACATTTAATGGTAAGGTCCTGGGGAATGTTGCTGAACAAAGAGGACCTTGGAGTGCAGGTTCATAGTTGTTTGAAAGTGGAGTTGCAGGTGGATAGGATAGTGAAGAAGGCCTTTATTGGTCAGAGCATGGAGTATGAGTTGGGAGGTCATATTGCAGCTGTACAGGACATTGGTTAAGCCACTTTTGGAATACTGTATTCAATTATGTATTCCCTCCTATAGGAAGGATGTTGTGAAACTTGAAAGGCTTCAGCAAAGATTTACAAGGATATTGCCAGGGTTGGAGGATTTGAGCTCCAGGGAGAGGCTGAATAGGCTGGGGCTGTTTTCCCTAGAGCATCGGAGGCTGATGGGTGGCTTTATAGAAGTTTATAAAATCATGAGGGGCACGGAGAGGGTAAATGGACAAGGTCTTTCCCTAGGATGGGAGAGTCCAGAACTAGAGGACATAGGTTTAGGGTGAGACAGGAAAGATATAAAAGGGACCTAAGGGGCAACTTTTTCCACACAGAGCTGTCAGAGGAAATAGTGGAGGCTGGAACAATAACAACAGTTAAAAGGCATCTGGATGGGTATACGAATAGGAAGAGCTACGAGGGATAAGGGCCAAGTGCTGGCAAATGGGGTTGGATTAATTTAGGATATCTGGTCAGCATGGACGAATTGGACTGAAGGATCTGTTTCTATGTTGTACATCTGTGTGACTCTGACAGCTCACGTCTGATTTAGTTCAGCAGAACTTCCTGAACAACTCAATATTCATAGGTAATCCCCACGCTACTGATTACCGGATCCAAACAAAAATTCCGTTTCCAGGGATAAGGATAGTAACTTTTGAGGCTTTTCCAAGATCTCTAAAGAAACATTTTGAAAATGTTGATTCTTCTTTCAAAATGTAACCGAAATCAGGCTAGATATCTGGAGGAAATCCACATTTCATAAATAAAGCACTCAATATTCTGAATGACAAAAATATTACTACAGAACTGATTAGAGAAAAGGGTCTTCTGGTACAGTGAACCTATCTATGCAGATATCCAGGTTCAAGTATCAGCTCCCACAGAGGCATGTCATAATGTTTCTGAATAAGTTCATTAAAATAATTTCAGAGTTCGTTAGAAAGTATTTCTGATAATTTCTCTCTCAGCAATTAAAACTGTGGGATTTTAGAAAATGAATATTGGAAAACGAGAAACTACAAAAGGTGTAATCTCATTGCAGGGTTCAAATGATGGTAAAACTGTTGGGATAAAATAGCTGCCTAAAGTCATTCCCTTGATATCAAATGCTCATTGTGTAAATAAGAAACTAGCAGGAAGAGAGTTAGCAGTAAGAAATGAATCCATGTTGAATATTTCACAGAGGACAGTATTTCACACACACTGCTGGGAGTTTTTTTTTAAATATAGGCCTCCGCAAAGTTCCAGGGATGTGGAGGAGAGGATTGGCAAAATAATTCTGGGCAGGAGTGAAAGGAACACAGTGGTAATTATGGGGGACTTTAACGTCCCCAACATTGACTGGAAATGCCATAAATCTAGTATGTCGGATGGATCAGTTTTTGTCCAATGTGTGCGGAGGGCTTCCTGACACAGTGTGTCGAAGGGCCGACAAGAGGGGAGGCCACACTGGATATGGTACTTGGTAATGAACCAGGCCAGGTGTTTGATTTAGTGATAGGGGAGCACTTTGGAGAGAGCGATCATAATTCAGTTATGTTTAGTTTAGCAATGGAAAAGGATAGGTACATGCCACAGGGCAAGAGTTATAGATGGGTGAAGGGCAATTAAAATGCGATTAGGCAAGACTTAGGAGGCACAGAATGGGGTAGCAAAATGCAGGGGATGGGGATAAACGAAATGTGGGGCTGGTTTAAGGAACAGATATTGCGTGCCCTTGATAGATATGTCCCTGTCAGGCAAGGAGGAAGTGATAAGGTCAGGGAACTGTAGTTTACTAAAGAAATTGTATGTCTTGTTAAGTGAAAGAAGGAAGCTTATGTGACATTGAGATGAGATGGTTCAGATGAGACAATCTAGAGTTACAGATTAGCTGGGAAGGATTTAAAGAGAGAGAATTAAGAAGAGCAAGGAGGGTACATGAGCAGTCTTTAGCAGGCAGAATAAAGGAGAACCTTAAAGCTTTCTATAGGTATGTGAGGAGTAAAAGGATGACGAGGGTAGGAATAGGGCCAGTCAAAGACAGAAGTGGGAAGTTGTGTGTGGACCCTGTGGAGATTGGAGAAGTGCTAAAAGAATATTTCTCTTCTGTTTTCACTCAGGAAAAGGAGAATGTTGTAGAGGAGAAGACTGAGATATGGGCTATTAGACTAGAAAGGATTGAGGTTAGTAAGGAGGTGTTATCAATTCTAGAACGTGCGAAAGTCGATAGGTCCCCTGGGCCGGATGGGATTTCTCTGGGAAGCTAGGGAGGAGGTGGCGGAGCCTTTGGCCTTGATCTTTAAGTTGTCATTGTCTACAGGTTTAGTACCTGAGGATTGAATATTGCAAATGTTGTGCCCTTGTTCAAGGAGGGCAGCAGAGACGATATAGGTAATAATAGACCTGTGAGCCTTACCTCTGTTGTAGGAAAAGGTTTGGAAAGGATTATAAGAGATAGGATTAATAATCATCTAGCAAGCAACAATTGATTGCAGATAGCCAACATGGTTTCGTCAAGGGCAGGTCGTGTCTCACAAACCTCACTGAGTTTTTTTGAGAAGGTGACCAAGCACGTGGATGACTGTAGGGCAGTTGACGTGGTGTACATGGACTTCAGTAAGGCATTTGATAAGGTTCCACATGGTAGGCTAGTGCAGAAAATGTAGATTGAGAGTGATTTAGCAGTTTGGATTAGAAACTGGCTTTCTGTAAGAAGGCAACAAGTGGTGGTTGATGGAAAATATTCAGCCTGGAGTCCGGTTACTAGTGGTGTGCCACAAAGAGTTGTTTTGGGACCACTGCTGCTTGTCATTTTTACAAATGACTTGGATGCAGGCATAGGTGGATAGGTTAGTAAGTTTGCAGATGACACTAAAGTCGGTAAACTGATGGACAGTGTGGAAGAATGTTGTAGGGGACTTAGGTAAACTGCAGAATTGGGCTGAGAGGTGGCAAATGGAGTTCAGTGCAGATAAATGCGACGTGATTCACTTTGGGAAGAATAACAGGAAGGCAATCTACTGGGTCAATGGAAAGATTCTTGGTAGTGTGGATGTGCAGAGAATCTTGGTGCAAATGTACATAGATCCCTGAAAGTTGCCACCCAGGTTCCTAGTGCTTTTAAGGCAGCATACAACATGTTCGGTTTTATTGGTAGAGGGATCGAGTTCCAGATCAGCGATGTCATGCTACAACTGTACAAATGCTAGTGCGCCTCACTTAGAATATTGCGTATAGTTCTGGTTGCCCCATTACAGGAAGGATGTGGAAGCATTGGAAAAAGGTACAGAGGAGATTTACCAGGATTTTGCCTGGTCTGGAGCAAAGGTCTTATGAGGAAAGGCTGAGGGACTTGGGTCTGTTCTCATTGAAGCCAAGAAGGGATTTGATAGAGACATACAAGATGATCAGAGAATTAGACAGTGAGAGTTTTTTTTCCTAGGATGATGACGTCAGCTTGTATAAGGGGGCATAGCTGCAAATCGAGAGGTGATAGATTTAAGACAGATGTCAGAGGCAGGTTCTTTACTCAGTGTGGTAAGGGCATGGAATGCCCTACCTGCCAATGTAGTTAATTCAGCTACATTAGGGAGATTTAACAATCCTTCGATAAGCACATGGATATAGGGGGATGGGCTTAGATTAGTTTACAGGTCGGCGCAACATTGAGGGCCAAAGGGCCTGTTATGCGCTGTTTTGTTCTATGCTCATATGGACAGAGGGCTCTGAAATTAATTACTAACAAAGGCCACTGAAACATACAGCTTCAACAAGTTGAATTTATTAATGGAGTGAAAAGGAATTGCGGGATATACCGAAATGATGGGAATAATGCGTGTTTGGCCTAGCATCATAGAACATTACAGCGCAGTACGGGTCCTCCTCCTCCTCCCCGCCTCTCCTCCTCCTCCCCTCCATCCTTCACCACCCCCTCCATGTTGTGTTACCAATCTGAAGCCCATCTAACTCTCACTATTCAATTTTCATCCACATGTTTATCCAATGACCATTTAAATGCCCTTAAAGTTGGCAAGTCTACTACTGTTGCAGAGTTTGTTCTACACCCCTACTACTGAGTAAAGAAACTACTTCTGACATCTGTCCTATATCTATCATCCCTCAATTTAAAGCTATGCCCCTTCGTGCTAGCCATCACCATCTGAGGAAAACGGCTCTCAACGTCCAACCTATCGAAACCTCTGATCAACTTGTATTTGTCTATTAAGTCGCCGCTCAATCTTCTTCTCTGTAATGAAGACAGCTTCAAGGCCCACAGCCTTTCCTAGTAAGACCTTCCCTTCATACCAGGCAACATCCTGGGAAATCTCTTCTGCACCCTTTCCAATGCTTCCACACACTTCCTATAACACGGCCACCAGACCTGTACACAATACTCTGTTCATCCCACACTACCAAGAATCTTACCATTAGCCCAGTACTCTGCATTCCTGTTACTCTGTCCAAAGTGAATCACCTCACACTTCCCTGCATTAAACTTCATTTGCCACCTCTCGGCCCAGCTCTGCAGCTTATCTATGTCCCTCTGCAATTTGCAACATCCTTCCGCACTGTCCACAACTCCACCGACTTTAGTGTCATCTGCAAATTTACTAAACCATCTTCTATGCCCTCATCCAGGTCATTTATAAAAATGACAAACAGCAATGGCCCCAAAAAAGATCCTTGTGGTACACGACTAGTAAGTGAACGCCAGGATGAACATTTCCCATCAACCACCACACTCTGCCTTGTTACAACTAGCCAATTACATATCCAAACTGCTAAATTGCCCTTAATCCTATGCCTCTATTTTCTGCAATAGCCTACCATGGGGAACCTCATCAAACACTTGACCGAAATCTGTATACACCACATCAACTGCTTTATCCTAATCCACCTGTTTGGTCACCTTCTCAAAAGAACTCGACAAGGTTAGTGAGGCACGACCTATCCTTCACAAAACTGTGTTGACAATCCCTCATCAAATTATTCCTCTCTCTAGATGATTATAAATCCTATTCTTATAACCCTTTTCCAACACTTTACCCACAATCAAAGTAAAGCTCACTGGTTTATAATTACCAGGGTTGTCTCTATTCCCTTTCTTGAACAAGGGAACAACATTTGCTATCCTCCAGTCTTCTAACACTATTCCTGTAGACAATGGTGACATAAAGATCAAAGCCAAAGGCTCTGCAAACTGGTCCTTAGCATCCCAGAGAATCCTAGGATAAATACCATCCAGCTCAGGGGACTTATCTATTTTCACACTTTCCAGAATTGCTAACACTACCTCCTATGAACCTCAATCCCGTCTAGTTTAGTAGCCTGTATCTCAGTATTCTCCTCGACAACATTGTCTTTTTCCATGCGAATACTGACGAAAAATATTCAGTTAGCACCTCTCCTATCTTCTCGGACTCCATGCACAATTTTCCACTACTGTCCTTGACTGACCCTAATCTTGCCCTAGTCATTCTTTTATTCCTGATATACCTATAGAAAGCTTTCGGGTTTTCTTGATCCTACCTGCCAACGATTTCTCATGTTCCCCCCGGCTTTTCTTTGCTCTCTCTTTAGGCTCGCCCTGGCCAACTTGTAACTCTCAAGTGCCATAACTGAGCCTTTACATCTCATCTTTACATGACCCTCCTTCTTCCTCTTGACAAGAAATTCAAGTTCTTTCGTAAACCACGGTTCCCTCACTTAACCACTTCCTCCTTCCTCCATACTTAACAATGACACGCAGTAGCTGTTCCTTAAATAAGCTCCACATTTCAATTGTGCCCATCCCCTGCAGTTTCCTTCCCCAACCCATGCATCCTAAATCTCACTTAATTGCATCATAAATGCCTTTCCCACAACTATAACTCTTGCCCTGCGGTATATACCTGGCCCTTTCCATCACTAAAGTAACTACAACCAAATTGTAGTCACTATCACCAAAGTGCTCACTTACCTCCAAATCTGGCCTGGTTCATTACCCAGTACCAAATCCAATGTGGCCTCGCTTCTTGTTGGCTTGTCTATATACTGTATCAGGAAACTATCCTGCACACATTGGACAAAATCTGACCCATCTAAAGTATTCGAACTATAGTATTTCCAGTCAATATTTGCAAAGTTAAAGACCCCCCATAACAACTACCCTGTCAGCTTCACTCCTATTCAGAATCACCTTTCTACATCTCTGGAACTATTTGGAGGTCTATAGAAAACTCCCGACAGGGTGACCTTTCCTTTCCTCTTTCTAACCTCAGTAGACAGGTCATCATCAGACGTCCTTTCTGCCACCGTAATACTGAGCTTAACCAACAATGCCACACCTCCCCCTCTTTTACCACCTTCCCTGTTCTTACTGAAACATCGAAACTCAGGAACCTGCAACAACCATTCCTCTCCCTCCTCTATCCATGTCTCCGAAATGGCCACAACATTGAAGTCCCAGGTACCAACCCATGCTGCAAGTTCACCCACCTTATTCCAGATAGTCCTGGCGTTGAAGCAGACACACTTCAAACCACCTTCCTGCCTGCCAGTACACTCTTGCGACCTTGAAACCTTATTTATGACCTCACTACTCTCAACTTCCTGTACACTGGAGCTACAATTCAGGTTTCCATCCCCTGCTGAATTATTTTAAACCCTCCTGAAGAGCATTAGCAAATATCCCCCCCAGGATATTGGCACCCCTCTGGTTCAGGTGCAGACCATCCTGTTTGTAGAGGTCCCACCTATCCCAGAATGAGCCCAAATTATCCAGGTCCTTAGTCTATTGCGACAAATTATTGTATTAAGTTCAATACATCCAGTATAAATACCTTTCCTGATGTATGGCCACAAAAGAAGAAGCGGTTGGACTGTCGCATGATTGTAACTCCTGGAACTTCAACTGTGTACTGGGAAGAGAAACAAAATCAAGTAGTGTATATTAAGATGAAATATTCTTCATTAATCTTTCAAAGGCTCTCACAACTTGTGTTTGAGCCAAAAAGGAATTTTTACTATGAAGGAAATAACAGATGGCAAGAGGTGCAGCAGTGGTTAGTCACACTAACCTTTAACCTGCCTTGAAATGTAGCCCAGACTACATTGAAGGTCTATTTTTCAAGGAACCATAAATGCTTGGATAATCTCAATCCAAGTTCTACTAGTTGTGTGCCTAAAACACCTCACAAAAACCACAAAGCATGATGGGTTTAGAGAATGGGAAGCAAAAAGAAGCACATATTGACCCTCAAAGATTGGTTGAGGCAACAGAGAAAGAACAAGTCAAAGTTACAGCAAGACAGTTGGTAACGGTTCGCTTTAGCATTTATTGCCAGTAGAATGGAATATAAACAGAGACATTTTACTGCCTCTATACAGGCTTTTGTGAAACCTCATCTTGAGTATTGTGTATAGATTTGGTTCCTATTTGCAAAACGATATAATTGTTTTAGAAGCATTTCAGAGTAGGTGCACGAGTTGCTTAGATAAAGCACCCATCTTGTAAAGAAGAGTTAAACAAGCTGGGCCAATACCCAATAGAGTTTAGAACAGGGAGGCAATCTTATCAAAACAAATAAGATCTGGAGGGAACTTGATTCGGTGGATACTGGAAAGATGATTCCTCTTGTGGGGGTGACTAGATAATTTAAAAATAAGAGGTCTCCCTTTTAAAAAGGAGGTTAAGTTTTTTTTTCCCTCAACGGGTCATTAATTTGGAATTCTCATCTCCAGAAAGCAGGAGATTGTGTCATTGAATTTATTCAAAGTGGAATTAGATAAGATTTTTAATAGACAAAAGGATATAGATCGCTATGTCACAGAACAGACAGGAAAATGGAATGAAAACCACAACTAGAATCAATTATGATCTTATCAAATGACATCGCAGGCTCAAAGGGTGACTGGCCCACTCCTGCACATAAGTCCTATTTTCTTATCTCAAATTAGTCAGCATTACCTAAAGATGCTAAGTAATAGAAAATAAAAAATGATATGTTCATTTAAAATCTCTCTTCAAATTATTAGAAATAGAATCATTGCCAAGTAATACTGATCATGTATCTACATGGATTAAACAGCTACTCACAGCTGATCATAATGAATCCTCTCAAGCATTTCTCTCAGTTGAAAGGTTCAACAACATGCTTGTGTCACATCACATCATTTCCCTGCTCTTCCTGGAATGGCAAAAGGCTTAGTAGTTCCTTTAGGGAACATTGGGACCACTTCAAGACAACTCTCTATTGCCTACCAATTCACTGCACAGCTGCAAAGTGTTTCAGGTTTTCTTTCCCACTTCCTTCTGTGCTACCTTCCAGCTTGTGTTGAATATTGCTGACAAGTTGCCTGGAGTGCAGCATTTCTAACATTGAGTAACATCTGCACACACTTATCCTGCAAGGGGTTTCCTTCACAATATTTCATGGAACCTAGTCCAAGAATCTCCGAATCATACCACCACAGTAACTATGGGAAGAGCAGGTTTAAAATCATGAATCAAATTACTTAAAACTAATAAAATGTAATATTATAGCTCAGGACTTTACCTTTTCACTTTCTTGCACTGCATTTAAGTCTACTTCTATGACATGATTTTGAAGGCCCCCCAAGAGAACAGAGTTGTTGTCAGTGAGAAGAAGACTGTGCATGTCCTCAACTTCATCCATACTAGAAATTTTTAAAAATGCAGTGTAAGTAATTGCATAGACAAGAATAAGGAATACAGTCAAACACTACACATTCATGTTTAGCACTGTGCCAACACACATTGGATAAAACACTATTTGTTGCTTCAAGGAAATAAGACAATTCAAAACTCTATATCATCATTTACTACTTAGTATGAAACATTATTAAACAAAACATTGTAACTAAGGTAACTAGTATCTCAATTAAAATGTATTTTTCCACTAATATGATGTCACAAAGTGACTCCAATCTTTCACAGTGCTGAAGGTGAGCATACTGAAGGTGAGCATATATAGAGTCAGAAGTGTATAGAATGCTCACTGTTCCCACATCATTCAATACAATATTGTAAACCTCCAAATTACCATTTTGCTTGACCTGAAGACGTACAGGAGACATTCAATACGTGAGACAGAATTGGGAGCTTTACTATTTAACAGATCAAACAATCTTGAATCCCACAGCTCTCATGCACTACAGATTTAACTCATGTTCAATGTCAATTTGATAGAAAAATATTTTTAAAACTACCCTGCTTCTTCGCCAGGACATTTACGTGATTGTTCTTTTGGATATATTTGAGAAAAAAGATGACAGTGCAGGAAAGTGATTGTAACTCTGTGCCTGATGACAAACATTCTGCTTTCATGTTCACAGATGAATTATCAATTTGGAGTTTCTCAATCAAAGAACAGATTTTTTTTTAAAAGTTGCACAAACCTCCAAAATTTCAGATTGAAGTAACAATTTTTAAAAAAATTATAAACATAAAATGAAGACTAAAATCAACAACAGCATATTAAGGAAAAGTAAAATAAAAGTTAAACTAAGTTTATAAAGCCAGAGAACAACAGAATTAAATGTTTGATCTCAGATTTGTGCTTCAAATGACGAATTTAGTGTGACTGTTATAATGACAAATCTATTTCTGACTTTTACATAGATTAATTACTGTGTTCAAATTGTATGTATTTGAGTGGATATCACATAAACCAAATCCACACAGGGAGCCAGGAAGCATTTACTCTCAGCTAAGGGTTATCTAAAGTAACTTTTCATAATTACTCAAACTTATAAGCATTTGAATTGCATGGATTTTATAAAATGAGAGGCTCCCTCTGTAGCCTAGCCAAATACCATCACAAAGACTAATTAGCATGACAGACCAGAATTCCCAAGGTACAATCTTTATCTTCCATTTTTCTTTCTTCAGAAAGTGCTGCCCCATTCTGAAATGCAATTCCAAAAGTTGCAACAGCCCTCTTGAAATTTTGCAAAGTTGCTATTGCTCACATAACCTATAACACTGACTAATGCCGCATTCTTCACCACCAATTGAAGTGAAACCTTACAGCACATCCGGCCAGATTCTCACTAAACATTAATATATACAACTAGCCAAAGAGTGACACTGGGCGAAGCAACAGTTGAAGTGACACAAGAATAGCCACTCAAGTTACACATGGCCGGTCAGCATCGTGGAAACATACAGCCCAATCAACATCATCACAAGAGAGGTGAAAATTGGGGGTCTGGGGAAGAAAGAAAGAGAGGAATAAAACTGTAGGTGTGTCAACGTAACAACTTAATCATATGATTAAACAAGGTTAGAGTTTAGGAATTTTGCAGTGGCTAACTCACCTCCTGATTTCCCAAAAACCTGTTTACCATCTACAAAGCACAAATCAGGAGATTGATGGAATACTCCCTACTTGTCTGGATGAACTCAGCTCCAAGCACACCCATGACATTCAACATCATCCAAGACAAAGTAACCCACTTGATCGGTTCTCCCAGCTGCTAAGTTTAATCATTCATTCCCTCCACCACCCATACACAGTGGCAGCAGCATGTACTATCTACAAGATGCACCACAGCAACTCACCAAGGTCCCTGCAACAGCACTTTCCAAACTTGCAAATTCTACCACTTAGAAGAACAACAGCAAATGCATGGGAGCTCACACCCTTACTCTAAAAGTACCTCCGTCATGTGGGCTGCAGTAATTCGATAAGGTAACTCACCATCATCTTCTCAAGTTTAATTAGGGATGGGCATTAAATGCTAGCCCGACCAGCAATGCTCACATTCCAAACAGGAAGGGGGAAAACAAAACTCCAATACTCTTTACCTCTTCAACTCATCTGTTCATCTACTTTTAATGCCCTGCCTTTAGGTTAAACTTAAAAACTTACGCATAATCAAACATTATAAGTCCTCCTCGAGTAAAGCACTTGAGGTTATTCTTATTTAAAAAGAGCACTCCACTGTCAATGCTTTGGATGTGACGTATGTCATCAGTGGCGTTAACTTGAAAGGATGAGTAGCGTTCCATAGTGGGACCAAAGAAGGAGGTTGCATGGCCCTAGACAGAAAAATTTCAAAGATGAATTTAGTCGCATTCTTCTGAAGACAAAGGAGTCAAGCACCACACCAATCCAAAGCAAACTCAAAGATTCCCAAAAGTATTACATAGCAAGAGCAGCAACAAACATAAATTATTTATCAAAAAACATTATTTTGTTTTACTAATGACAATGCAAAAGGATTTTGAATTCTATTTCCAAAACACAATTTAACAATTAAAAATTACAAGTAATTCGGAAGGTTCTGTTCACCACATGCAGGATCACCCCTCAGATCTGTGGTGTACAATAATTAACACTACACAGGTCTACATCAAAATTAAGCTGTCAACATTAAAAAGACAGCATGCTTAGACAGCTCTATGTTTAAAAAATGAATAAAACAGACTTTTCAAATATTTATTGTGCATCATGTTAATTTAACAGCAAAAGAATGCAAGGAAATAACATGTATATGCAGCAAAACTATACTGTGTGGGATGACACTGAATCAACATATTTCTCTGTGACTGACAGCTTGTGAATTTGTATCAAGTCACCTGAGCAGAACTGAAAACTTCCTCATCTCACCCAAGCTGATAGTAAGGACCAGCCAGGTGGCCTTTTGGGATTTCTTCACAAGGTAAGGGAGTGTGTGAAGGAAAAGTAGATTTTCTAGCGATCCCCCAGGAGCCATTTTTGCATCAACATTGCGGAATCCTGGAAAGCGGACAGATTCCAATCCCACATCAACCATTAACACAATTATGAGCATTCAAAATGCAACGTTTAAAAAAAAGAATTCTGAGTGCTTATGCTAGATTTGGAAATTGGTCAGTACTATTTGTTTTGACTCAACTGCATAAATCATTAACTTAAAAAAGAGAAACTCTCAGCTCCAAACAGGTGATAATAATTTAGCATAATCTGCGTCTGATTATAAGGGTCCTTTTGTGGTGCAGTGGTAGTATCCCTACCCCTGAACTGAGAGACAGGTTCAAAGTCCCACCAGCTCCAGAGGTGTGTAATAACATCTCTGAATAGGCTGATTAGAAAAATAGGTCTTTGTCTGATTATAGTCGGATTATTTTAAACAGATACACCCAACAACTAACTTCAAAATCAATCTTTTTATCATACTTTTAAATTTTACAAGTCAAATTGCAACATCAGTGGGTTAGGACTCATCAGCGGGTTAGGTATCATCAACAGATTCTGGACCATCCCTGTTATATCAAGTGACCTGTAAGCTGTACAAATACAACATACCAATCAATTATCCACTGGTATACCCAAAGGCCTCTATCCTAGAACTGAGACCCATTATTTTACTTGATTGGAGGTTAATGTACTACACTTACCCCATGATTTCCCACCCAAAGCAATTCATCTTGAAGGTCAAAATGTGATGCAGTTACAGGGACTCCGACTTCTGCAACAACCCTGTGCAGCGCTGAATACATTCCCTCCACAAGGTGTACAGATTCAGATACTGAGACCGGCATGCCATCCAGCTGGACACCATCTGCTTCCAGTTCCACATTCTGCAGTAAGTTGGGGTCAAGCCGTGGGTCCAGGGAATGCTCAATTGAATTGTCCAGGGAAGGGTCAATGCCAGGATGCAGGGATGGTGAGTATTCCCCAAGGCCAGAATCAAGACCATCAAAATTCATGGTTTATTCTAGGGATGAAAAGAATAGAAGTACTTGGGAGAGAAATAAGTTCCAATTTATGTGGCAGTTATTTAAACCCATCTTAACCAAAACATGTATGCAAAACAAATATCATTTCCACTTTATTCCCCCAACTGAAAACATCCTGTCCTCTCTTGTTACTACACCATGTACATACATATAAAGGTTACATTCGTCAAGCCTGTGCCAGAGAGCTGGAAATACTTCAAAAAGTCTTATGATTACAAATGGTTGCTAGCCACCATACAATGTGCAGAAAACATTCAACAAAATTCGAAATTAATGCACAATTATACTGCAGAACACGGAAGCCGGAAGTTCATAATGAAAGATACTCAGATTAAAACTGGAAAATCACAAAACGCCTTCCAAACTCGTGGCGTAGTACATAAAATGACAGGCCAAGTGCCTCTAGGACAAGGCAGATGGGAGTCAACCAAACCCGTGATAATGCTGTCATTTTAAAAAGGTTTTCTTGTCCTTGTGTTTTTTTTGAAGAAGAGGTCATAAAGGCAGAAGTGCCAAACAAACAAAATAACAAAGTCTCGTTTAATAATGAACCTCTGACTTTCTTCTAAGATTTCTCTCATGATGCTATTCCCTCCTGCCAGTAAGAATCGGTGTTTGAATTTGTCGTTTTGCCAAGGGGTGTGTTTATGGGATGTTACTATATTGGAACAGTTAATTAGTAACAGTTACTGTATTGGGTTGGTTAAGTTTTCCAATAATTAAGTTATTCTAAATTCTGCTTTCTTTTGTTTGTGTTTCAACTGTAGTGTTTAAGTAAATTGTTTTGTTTAAGCAGAGTGGTTTGATGAGTCGCATCATACCTGGAACACCCACTTCACATCTGTTTTTAAAATAAGAAAAAGCTATGGTCTAGGCTACCTTCTTAAAAATATTTTGAGGGGATCTGGTCTGGTCCATAACAGACCTCAAATATCAACATAATCTGAGCACACAATAACCTGCCTTTTTGTAATGATTCTAGTACTGTTATCCAATTATCAAACTAAACATAACACACAAAACATTCGGCTTACACTTACCAATGATTTCTAAAATCCAATTTTCTAATTATGACAATATCAAAGCTACAAATAATGCAAAGAAAACATAATTTCAAATTATCACCCATTTTTAATTAGTCATATCCAAACCACTTTGGTAGAAGCATTTTTCCAAACTAAACAAGGAGGATTTCTCCAATGTTACAGTAAAACACAAATACTATCAAACTTCTTTTTCAAAAGACATTGATCCCTTGCTGGGCACATGATGGCCCCTAATCCAAGTGAACACCATTCATTTTGGAATAGTAAATGCTGACAAGCAACTTAATCCTGCAGGACATCACAACCTACTTCCAACAGTTATAACTGGATAGTGAACAGCAGTGAGAATCCTGACCAACTTTTCTCTTTTTAGGGTTGATAGATGATCAACAACGTAGAAGTTACTGGAAATTCAAGTCTCATAATAGGACATAAAATTGTTGGTTGAGATTACATGACACAGACTCAGGAGTTGTTCTCTTTCACAAATGCGTATTACCAAAATTGTAACTAAAACTTAATGCTGGCCTAATGCATTTAACAATACTTTCTCTTGGTAGCAATTTCATCAATATTGCAATGCAGGAATTAGATGTTCAAAGTACAAAACAGATGAAAGGAAACTCCCTGAAGCAAAAACTCATGTCAATTTTCAAATGCCAAACGAAACTTTATGGCAGGCCAAGTAGAGGGCAGTTTTTGTGGAAAGGAAGTCACAAATTAAATGATGTATCTGCTATCCAGGACCCCTACATTCCCGATGTATTTATGTGGAATGAATCAAATGATAATTCATGGCATGGTATTAGGAAGATAGAACATATAAATCCAAAAACCAAGAAGTAACAAAATAAGAGTGTGCAGCAAACTAGGCTATTTTGTGTATTTCCTAAAGCAGACTCCCGAGCAACACATACCATGGGGAAAGAAAAGGGGAACCAACACCATAAAAGACAAAATAAACTTTAACCTAGCAATCAAACTTTTCACTGATCGTTAACGTTTTTATGGAAGTCTTCTCGCCATTCTAGTACTTCACACAGAACTGGCGCAGGTGGAAGGTAGTCCCCTTGGCGAAAATTGACTGAGTTAGTCTGCTATAATTTGTGCAGTTTTCCATTTTTTAAACTCGTAATCTCAAACAATTATCGTCAGGCTGTCATTTCGACGATATTCAACAGCCACAGGCGATGGTTAAAACAGCGATTTGAAAAAAAACGTCATCCAGGCCCAGCCAACATGCTGATTGGCTTTTCCAGTTACTTCACATTAAATTCCTATTACATGGCTCACTTATCACGCATTAATATTAAACCTACCAGCACTTCCTTTTTATCTTTTATCGTCTCACATTACACACAAAAACATAACCAACTACCATTAAAACAAAGCTCAAAAAAGCCCAACAACAATACTACCCACAATCCACTGCAACAGCCATATTATTCTGATGGGCAAGCGTTCCACCCAATGTATAATCGTTGGAGGTGGGGTTTCAAGTCCGGCTGTGTACGGATGCTGTTTGGTTCCTCAAGCAAAGTAAAAATCGAAAGTAGATCCAGAAGAGCATAACGAGCGAGGGAAGCGGTACAAGAAGGTTGCGGAAACTTGATGTAAATTCTTATCATTGGTATGCGAATCTTTGTAGTTAAATTCGTTTTTGAGGTACAACCGCAGTAGTTTTGCTCCTCAGCCTGGTTCATGATGGGTATGAGTATTGTTGCTATATCTCCAGGAATTAAAGATGAATTTCTGTTCGGAATAAAACATAGCTTTAAACCAATTGAACATTTTCAGTTATTTTGGAGAAACTGAGTGAAAAAGGCAGTTTATGGAAGTTACTTAGGGTCAAGTGTCACGTGGTAATATCCAGTACTATGTACAGCCAGAGTTCGCAATACTAGGCACAGTTTAGAGGTACAATTTTAAAGCAGCTTGGTGTTTTGCAAAGGTGAATTTTAACAAAACAGTATGCATAAATGTGAAGCGGTTATAAGTGTAAAAGCAATACACACAGTGTGTCATAAAATCTGGTATTTGACAGATGGATGACTGAAAGGGCTGAAGAAGTCATCCTGGACTCAAAACATTAACTCTGTTTTCTTTCCACAGATGCTGCCAGATCTGCTGAATTTATCTAGCAATTTCTGTTTTTCGTTTGGATGAAAGGGCAGTTCTATTATTGCATATAGGCTATTTCATAACCCTATCCATCTTTCAAATGCTGAATCTCATTTTGGACTTGGCTAAAGCAAATATGTCACAACTTAAAGCTCATAAACGTTTGATTAATTTTATCAGAATTCTTCGAAAAGTAAAAAAAAAGTGGATAATGACTTGTTGGCATTGGAGACAGACTAGAAGAGGCACATTAGGTTGATCCCAGGCGAGGGGGGAATTTCCTTATGAGGCGAATTAGGTTAGGTCAGTGTTCATTGGAATTAAGACACATAAGAAGCAATTTTATTGAAACATACAAGATTCTTAGGGGAGTTTGACAGAGTAGATATCAAAAGGTTATTTCCTTTTGTGGAAGAGTCTAGGACCAGATGGAGTAATGGATCACGCCTTTAGGGTAGAAATTAGGAGGAATTTCTTCTGAGGGTAGTTAATATTTTTGTCCTATTCAACCTGTTTAGAAATGCTATTACCTGGTTCTGGAACAAGTGGGACTTGAACTTAGGCCTCCTGGCTCAGAGGTTAACACATCAGGTTAAGGCCCTTTGGACTGAAAAATACCACTGAAATTCAAATTCATTGAATTTCACTGAAATTCATGGTTACAAGGCACCACTAAGCCAAGGCACCTCCTTAAGTATCTCATTTAATCCACAGATTGGATTTTGCCCAAAGCTCAAGGATTGTGTGCTCAGCAACAGAGCTACTACATCACCACATCTAGCCAGAGAGTAGTGAATCTAGTGGAATTCTTTACTACAAATAGCTGTAGTAGCTGGTTCGTCAAGTAAATTCACTGCTGGAGTAGACAGATTTGTAATCAGTAAGAGAATCAAGAGTATTGGGGAAAAAGCATGAAAGTGGAGTTCAGGGTTATCAGATTAGCCATAATCTAGTGGAGCATGACTCAATAGGCTGAATGGTCTATTTCTGCTCCTATGTCTTATGTTCTTATGGGAAACTCCAGATCTTATATACTTGGACTTCCAAAGGAGTATTTGTTACACACAATAAGGTCTAATAGCATAGGGGATAACACTGAATCATAGAAGCCCTACAGTGCGGAAAGAGGCCATTGAAACTGCACCAACCCTCAAGAGCATCACACCCAGGCCTACACCGCCCCCCTCCCCTCCCCTCCCCTCCCCTCCCCCTGTAAGCCCACGTTTCCCATGGCTAACCCACCAAAGCCTGCACATCCCCGGACACTATGAACAATTTAGCATAGCCAATCAACCTAACCTGCTCAGCTTTGGGCTGTGGGAGGAAACTGGAGCACCCAGTGGAAACCCACGCAGACATGGGGAGAATGTGCAAACTCCACACAGCCACCCAAGCCGAAATTGAACCTGGGTCTCTGGTCCTTACATAGAAACACTGAAAGAGGACATTCAATCCAGTATGTCCCTACTAGCTGAATAAACCAACTACATAATCTAATCCCTCTTAATTCTCATATTTGTATGTTCACCGGCATATGGTACTAGCAGCAATCCTGAGACCACCTGCCTTTCAGTCCCTTACATATCTCCCTGAAATCCACTTTCAGGACCTCATCCCTATTCCTGCATAAGTCATTGATATCAATGTGCATGACCTTACCCTCCCCTGCAGTCACTTTGTAGCATCCTTTACTTTGGCACTTAGAAGGCAACATACTGTCCTCTAGTCATATCAATGGCTGCAGAAATTCCAGTCTCATTCCTTAATAGTGGAATCCCCTCTCACTATTGCTCTTCTATTCTCTATTTCTCTCTCCCTCCCATCCCATACACCTGAGCTTACATTGCTTCCAACTTTACTGTGGCTACACTCTCCTGAGCAAAATGGAGAGAGGAATGGTTAGTAAACAGGAAGCATAAATGGCTTATTTTCAGGTTGATAAGCAATGATTTGTGGGGTGCGACAGAGATAAGTGGGGGTCCCAACTATTTACAATCTGTATCATTTGGATGAAGGGACAGAATGCATGGTTACTATATTTGCTGATGCCACCGCTACATCAGAAGGTAAAGTTGCCATAGTACCACTGTCATTCAAGAGAGAGACAACTAGTGGTGGTTTAACCTGAAGGTCACCACACCCAAGGCAAGGGGAGAGGTTGTGAATGAGAGTCCTTGATAACTGCAGCCAGTGTGGGAATTGAACTCATGCTGTTGTCATCATTCTGTATCACAAATTTGCTAACTGCTCATAGGTTGGATGCTGAGAGGATGTTGCCCCTTCTCAGGAGAGTCTAGAACTAGTGGACACAGTTTAAAAATTAGGAGTTTCCCATTTAAAATTGGAATTAATCATAATTTTTACAGAAGGTCATTGGTCTGTGGAATTCTCTTCCACAGAGAGTGGCTTTTCCACAGTAGTGGCTGGGTCATTAAGTATATTTAAGACTGGGTGAGATAGATTTTTGGTTGACCCAGGAGTTAAGGGGGACAAACAGGTAGGTGGAGGCCACAATCAAATCAGCCATGATCTTATTGAATGGTGGAGCAGGCTTGAAGACCTGCTTCTGCTCCTATTTCTTGTGTTCTTGACTTATCCCCAGATAAAAAGCAAACTCCAAAACAGCCCAGATTATAAACCTATGACACAAAGCAATTGGACATAATTTATGCTATAAGTGTCGTCATTCCTTTACTTGTAGAAAAAGAAAATGTAAATTGGAAATTATTCTGGCTGACACCTTGTTGCAGTGTTAAGCTACTACCTTTCAGATGAGTGTTCCACCAAAGCTCCAGCTACCTGATCAAGTAGACTATTTCAAGAAAAGAGGAGAGTTCTCCTGGTATCCTGAGCAACATTTATTCCTCAATCAGCATCACATGATTAGATTATTACCTCCCTGATGTAAGTGAGAGCTTCCTTTTGAACAAATTGATTGCTATGTTTCCTACTTTATATATTTTCTCCTAATTTATATAGTGGCAGCATTTCCAAAAGTACTTAATTGGTTGTCAAGCACCCTGGAATGTTCTGATGTTGTGTCAGGTTATTTATAAACAAAACTCTTTAAGTACATGAAAACTTGAGGGGGATTTCAAATTTTGAATATACAAAATAGGTCCTGCATTTCGGAGCTCTGAAACATCCCCTATGAAATTGTCAGTTTTAAAGATGATCCATTCTGGTTCTTCACATTTGTAGTGGTCTTAGTGGATTTTTAATCCAAAAGGTGGTGTGGGTGGGGGAATAACATTGAGATTTTCAATAAGCCAACTTGAACATTGTTTTCCAAAAGTTAGTTGAACAACTACTCTCTCACAGTCACTCACTATTGCCATTCTAATTTCTGGAGACACTGGGCAGAATCTTCCCACCTTGAAAATATTCTCCATTGGAAATAAATGGGCCAGTAGGAAGAGGCAATACATGCTGGCCCAGCCAGTGATGCCCACATCCCATGAGTGAATAAATAAAAGGGCTTGACCACAACAGTCTATGGTGGGTAGATTCCCAAGGCTGCAGGCCTAAGCAGAGAACCTACAGCTTTGGAAGGCCAACATCTCCACTAATAGGACTGCTTTAATTAAACATATCAATGAACCTAAAGCTGCAACCCATTCTAAAAGATGAAAGACTTAACAGCAATCTAGGTTTGTTCAATATATCATATCAGTTGCATGACACTATAACCTTTTGCTATAAAGTCTGTATCTTACGATCCTGCTCCACAGCTTCCTTATGAGGGAGCAGCAGTCCAAAACCTAGTACTTCCAAATAAACCTGTTGGACTATAACCTGGTGTTGTGTGATTTTTAACTTTGCCCACTCTCGTCCAACACCGGCACCTCCACATCATTAAAAAGTCTGGTAATTTGCAGGTTGGCATGACTAGAAAGGTGCCAGGAAAATTTCTTATCCCTTCAAGGAAGAAAACCTGTCAACCTTACGTGGTCCATGCTACTTGGGACACCAGTCCCACACTACCTGGTTGGCTCTCAATATGACAGGTTTTTTAATTCACTTATGGGACATAGACATCATTCCTGATTAAGGACTTTTGCCCGAAACATCGATTTTCCTGCTCCTTGGATGTTGCCTGACCTGCTGTGCTTTTCCAGCACCACTCTAACATTAACTGTAATCTCCAGCATCTGCAGTACCCGCTTTTGCCATGGACATCACTGTCTGGCCAGCAGTTTATTGCCTGTCCCTGGTTGCCACTTGAGAAGGTGATGGTGGGCTGCCACCTTGAACCGCTGTAGTCCATCTGCTGTCGGTAGATCCTTAGGGAAGGAATTCCAGGATTTTGACCAAGTGACACTGAAGGAACGGCGATATATTTCCAAGTCAGGATGGTGAGTGGCTTGGAATTAGAGGAAAGCAATAAATTTGGCCACCCCAGCATCAGTCATGTGCTAAAACCCTTTAAGTGTTACTATTATGGATGAACTTATTATTTTGTTGTACTTTTAGATATTAGTTGATGTGTGAAATGCATTACACATGTTAGGTTTCATATCTCCTCCAGAAAATCCTGTTTATTAAAAGTAAATAATCCATAAATGGAGACTTACCAATGGGGGATAAAGAGGAACTGGCCCATTTGAAGGTAAACCTCCCCTCCCAATGTTTGTGTATAAAACTAAAATAAAATAACACTGACTAGAATTAGTTGGATTTCCCATGATTAATTTAGAATAAAAAGAAAAAATGGCTTTTTACTCCAGGTGTAGCTTCTGTCTGGTTTGATAAGAATGTGTACACAAGAGGTCCAAATTCTGTTCCCTTGGTACCAACTCTCTCCCTCTCCTTGATAACAGTTTGAGAGGAAGTCAAGATGTTCACAGCCTTCATGTCACATTTGACCCCAAGATGAGCTTCCAACTTCATACTCACACAGTCACCAAAATTGCCTTTTTCCATCTCTTGACATGCCCAATTTTGCCCCTTTCTCGGCTCTCATGCTGAATCAGTCATCTATGCCTTTCTTACCTCTAGACTTGACTATTCTAAAGCTCTCTTAGCTGGTCTCCTACATTCTATCCCCCCTTATACCTCAGCTGATCAGAAATTCTATTGCCTATGTCTTAAGTCATATTAAGTGAGAAGAATAGAACAATAGAGGAACAGACATGTAGACAATTCATTGAAGTATACAAATAATAATAATAGGGTAATTATGGGATCTCAACTTCCCAACATTAATTGGAATAGACATAGTGAAAAGGGGGCGGATTTCTTGAAATGTATTCAGGAGAGCTTTTTCTATCAGCATACAGGAGGTTAACAAGGAATAGTGCAGTGCTGATCCTAATTCTGGGGAATGAAGCCAGACAGCTGTTCAAGATGGCAGTGGGGGAGCATTTTAGTGATCGGTAGATCCTTATGGAGGGAATTCCAGGATTTTGACCCAATGACACTGAAGGAATGGTGATATATTTCCAAGTCAGGATGGTGAGTGGCTTGGAATTACATCAACATGGTATGACTTCAGTTTGTTATAGGAAAAGAAAAAGATGGTCTGCAAAACAAAATAGTTTTAGATTGGGGAAGACAGATTTTATTAAAATAAGGCAGGATCTGGCCAAAGTAGACTTCAATCAGGAAATGGAGTGTGTACAAGCCCAACATGTTGCCTTTAAGATGAAATGTAGAATCAACAAGCTCAGAGAAACTGAATGTCTAGATTTTTAGCAGGTACAAAGGGATCAAATCAATGGAGACCCTAGTGGAGTATAAAAAGTGCAGGGGATATCTTAAGAAAGCAATAAGGAGATTAAGGAGGGGGAAGGTAAAATAAGGAAGAATCTCAAGATACACTATAAGTATATTAAGGGGAAGAGGATAACTGGGACCAGGAGGCAATCTGTGCATGGAGCCAGAGGACGATGGTACAATGTTAAATGAGTACTTAATATTTGTCTTCACTTGGGAGAAGGAGAATATAGGTATAAAATTCCAGTTACAAAGTAGAAAAATAAAGAAATAAAGTTACAACTTCAACATTACTGTCCTTCTTAACTACTTAGCCATGCTGGCCTCGCAACCCCCACAAGGGCTCAATCTCCTCTGCGATGGGCTCCTCTACCACAGTGAGCTCCCTTTCCCTGTACTGGTTTAATCTCCTCCACACTTGACACAGTTGCTGGGAGACCTTGGGCTGCCTGCTCCTGCTGCCACAGATGCTGGGGGACCTCTCTTGTTGCCATGCTGGCTTGATCTCCTCCGCACTACACAAACTCACTCTCCACAGAAGGTAAGTAGATTCAATTAAGAAAAAAAAGAGCAGTGAAAGAAGAAACTCCTGTGGGCAGGAGTCCACATGCTGCACTGCTACTCTGCTGCCTTCTTGAATTAAAAATGCAAACAACAAACTGAGAGGGTTAGCTGAACTCCTTGAGTAAATGTTTGTAGGTGGTAAAAAGAGGCTCACCTCAGTCCAGGGGAAGATAAAGCAATAAATAGTGTAAACAAGATCTCTAAAAGGGCACCATAGCACAGGAAGCAAGTTTTGATCAGGGATAGTCAGCATAGCTTTGTCAGAGGGAGGTCATGCCTAACAAATTTGATTCATTTTTTAGGAGGTGATCAGGTGTTTGAATGAAGGTAGAGCAATTGAGTAGCTTATAGGGATGTCAGTGAAGCGGTTGACAAGAGCCCACCTGGGAGACTGATAAAGAAGATAAAAGCACATGGAATCCAGGGTTTAAAAAATAACCCAAAGAACTGCAGATGCTGAAAATTAGAAACAAAGTCAGGAATTGCTGGAAAAACTCTGCAGATCTGGCAGCATCTGTGGAGAGAAAGCAATTTTGGGTCTAGTGACCCTTCCTCAGAACTGATTGTGGGTAGGAAAAGGTTAGAGAAGGCATGGGAGGTGGGAGAAAGTATAAATGCTAGTTGGAATTGGAACCCAGATAGAGACAAAAACAGTTGGGCAGACAAAAGAATGAGTAAAAGATCAGCTTGGGAGAATGAATAGCTGCTAATGGGCACTGTTAGTGACTGACAATGTGATGACAGGGCCTGGTGCGTGAGGTTTGGGATTAGGACATGGGAGAAGGTGCTCAGGCCCTAAAATTATTGAATTTGATATTGAATCCAGAAGGTTATAGAGTTCCGAAGTGGAAAGTGAGATGCTGTACTTCGAGCTTGGGGGGTGCTTCATTGAAACACTACAGCAAGCCAGAGACAGATGTTGGCCAGGGAACACGACGGTGTGTTGAAATGACAGGCAATTGGAAGCTCAGGGTCATTTTTGCGGACAGAATGTAGGTGCTCCGCAAAGCGGTCACCCAGTCTGCACTTTGTCTGCCCAGTGCAGAGGAGACCACGTTGTGAGCAGCAAGTACAGTAAACTAGATTGAGTGAAGTGCAGGTCAATTGCTGCTTCACATGGAAGGTACACCTGGGATCTTGGATAGCAATGAGGAAGGAAATAAATGGGCAGGTGTCACACATTCTGCGATAGCATGGGAAGGTGTTGTGGGGCTGTGGGGGGAGTGTTGGGAGTGGAGGAGGAGTGGACCAGGCTGTTCCAGAGGGAATGGTCTCTGTGGAAGGCTGACAAGGGAGGGGAAGGGAATATATGTCTGGTGATGGCATCCATGCTGGAGATGGTGGAAATGGAGGCTGATGATCCTTTGGATTGGATGCTGGTGGGATGGTAGGTGAGGACGAGAGGGACTTTATTGCTGTTGTGGGAGGGAAGATAGAGGTGAGGGCTGAGGTGCAGGAAATGAGTAGGGCCCAGCTGAGGGCACTATCAACTATGGTTCTGGGGAATACTTGGTTGAAGAAGAAGGTGGATATTTCAAGGCCCCTTGTCAAAGTTGGCATCATCAAATCAGGTGCAACAGAGACAGAGGAACTGGGAGAATGGTAGCAGGGTGTGAGGATGTATGGTTAAGGTAACTGTGGGTGTGGGTGAGTTTGTCGTGGATGTTGGTGGCCAGCCTATCCCTAGAAATGGAAATAGAGATGTCAAGGAAAGGAAGGGAGGAGTCAGAGATGAACCAGATGAAGGTGAGAGTGGGGTGGAAATTGGAAGCGAAATTGTGGAATTTTTCAAATTCTGGATGAGAGAGGAAACAACATCAATGATGTCATTGATGTACCAGAGAAAGAGTTGTGGGTGAGGGCTAGAGTAGGACTAGAATAAGGAATGTTCCACATACCCCACAAAGATACAGGTATATCTGGGGCCCATGTGAGTACCTGTGGTGATCCGTTGGACCTGAAGAAAATGGGAGGAGTTAAAGGAGAACATGTTCAAAATGAGGACAAGCTCAGTCAGGTGGAGGAGGGTGGTGGTGGACAGGGACAGTTCAGGCCTTTTCTCTAAGAAGAAGCAGAGAGCCCTGAGACCATGCTGATGAGACCGCGTAAAGTGATTGCATGTCCATAGTGAAGAAGAGGTGGCAGGACCCTGTGAACTGGGATTTCTGAAACTGACAGAAAACGTTAGAAGAATTGTGGATTTAATTGGAAAGGGACTGGACAAGCATAGAAAAAAATCGAGTCGAAGTTGGATGTGATGAGTTCTGTGAGGCAGAAGCAGGCAGAAACGATGGGTCTGCCCAGGCAGTCCTGTAGGTAGAAGGAGGTAGAAGCGGACTTTGCAGGGTTAGGGGGGAGTATGAGCTTGGAGGTAGTTAGTAGGGGGAGATCACCAAATGAAATGAAATTAATGACCATTGTGGTCACAATGGTCTTGTGTTCCTTGGTGGGGTCATGGTCCAGGGGGATATAGGGGGAGATATCTGAGAGCTGGCACTCAGTCTCCACAATGGAGAGGTCAGTCTGCCAGACAACAACAGTCCCACCCTTGTCGACTGGCTTAATTATAAAGTCAGCGTTGGATCTGAGAGTCTGAGCCTGAGGCAGTCACTGAGGAATGTGATGTAGTTGTGGAAAGAAGTTTTGGTAAATACCTTACCAAACACTTGGGAGCGACAATAAAAGTAAAGACTGCGAACAAGAAAAAAGATGAGAACAGAATTCTGTTAGAGATAGGAGCAGAACTTCTTCAAGGAAGAGATGTGGCAGTGAGTTAAACACTAAGCAAAAAAAACCAAAGAACTGCAGAAACTGGAAACAAAATCAGAAATTGCTGGGAAAACTCAGCTTTTCTGGGCAGCATCAGTGGAGAGAAAGCAGTAAAGGTTTTGGGTCAAGTGACCCTTGTTTAGAATTGATTGTAGCTAGGAAAAGGTTGATATATATATATTAGAAAAGGGGTGGGAGAGGGGGAGCTGAGCCTTGCTAGAGCATTGTAGCAAGCCCAAGACAGAGATGTTGGCCAGGAAACAGAGTGGTGGAGCAAGCTTGGCACAAGCTGGAAGAACAACACCTCATATTCTACTTGGGAACTCCGCAAACTTCTGAATTCAATATCAAGTTCAATAATTTTAGGGCCTGAGCACCTCCTATCTCCTTACTCCAAACCCCATACACCTGGCCCTGTCATCACATGGTTTGCTACCACAAACAACCCATTGTCAGGCCAAACAGTCCCCATTTGCAGCTATTCATTCTCCCAAGCTCTGTCTGCCCAACTATTTTTCTCTCTATTTAGGCTCCATTTTCCCCGAGCCCCATGCCTCCTCTAACCTTTTCCTAGCCACAATCAGTTCTGACGAAGGGTCACTGGATCTGAAACATTTAACTTTCTCTTCACAGATACTACCAGACCTGCTGAGTTTTTCCAGCAATTTCTGATGATGGAATCCAGGGTAATTGGGCAAGTTAGATCCAAAATTGGATTAGTAGTAGGAGACAGAGGGTGGTGGTCAAAGGCTGTTTATGTGACTGGAGGCCAGTGTCCAGTGGCATACCACAGGGATCAGCATTGGGTCCCTTATTTTTCGTGATATATATAAACGATAATAGATTAGAATGTGGGGGTGGAGAGAGGATAATTAAGTTTGTAGATGACACAACATTTGGCCAAGTGGTTAATAGTGAGTAAGAAGGTCTTAGGTATTTAACCCTGAAAACTGTGGAGTGATGCACTTTGGAGGGAGTACTTATTCAATGGGAGAACACTAGGAAGCTCAGACAAACATAGGGATTTGGGATGTTTGCCCACAGATCCCTAAATGCAGCTCGGCAGGAAAATAGGGTAGTTAGGAAGGCATATGTAACATCTGCCTTTATCAGTCGTTGCACAGATTATAAGAGCAGGGAGGTTATGTTGGAGCAATACAAAACTTTGGTTAGTTCTGGTCGTCTCACTATAGGAAGGATATGATTGCACTGAATGGGATGCAGAAGAAATTCACCAGAATGTTACCTGGTGTTGACTGCTTTAGCCATGAAGAGAGACTGCATAAACTCAAGTTGTTTTCTTCAAGGGGGAACCTGTCTGAGGTATATAAGATTATGAGGGGCAAGATGGATAGAAAGCAGCTGTTCCCCTTATGGCGAAGGACAGGAGATTTAGAGGGGATTAGAGAAAATATTTTTTCATTGAGTGGGTTCTGGGAATCTGGAATGCATTGCCTGGGGGGGTTAGTAGAGGCAGGAAACTTCACAACCTTTTAAAAGTACTTGGATGAGCACTTGAAATGTCAGGACAGGACAGCCCTGAACAAGGGTTACACCTGAAACGTTGACCTCTCCACCTCCTGATACTGCCTGGCTTGCTGTGTTCTTCCAGCCTCCTCCTCGTCTACCTTGGATTCCAGCATCTGCAGGTTTTTTCTCTCTAATTTGAAATGTTGTAACATTCAAGGCAATGGGCCAAGTACTTGAAAGTTGGATTCATGTAAATAGGCTTTTATTTGTCGACATAAACTCAATGGGTTGAAGAGCCTCTATTGTATGACTAAATTGTACTGGCTTCCAGTCAGACAAGTCTTGATTTTAAAATTCTCCTCATTGTTTTCAAATCCCTCCATTTCCTCACCTCTCCCTTCTCCCTATCTTTTTAATCTCTTCTTGCCCCACAATCCTTCAAGATATCTAAGCTGCTCTAATTCTGGCCTCTCAAGCATCTCTGATTTTAATCACACCACCATTGCTGGCTACTCTTTCAGTTGACTAAGCCTTTAGCTCTGGAATACTCTACCTAGATCTCGGCCTCCTCTCTTCCTCACTTTCCTCTTATAAGACACTCCTTAAAATCTAGGTTTTTGACCAAACCTTTGGTCATCCGACCTAATATTTCATTGTATGGTTCCGTGTTGTATTTTGTTTTATAATGCTCCTTTGAAGCACCTTGGGATGTTTTATTACATGGAAAAGCGCAGTAGGTCAGGCAGCATCAAAGGAGCAGGAGAATCGACATTTTGGGTATAAACCCTTCTTCCTGAAGAAGGAAGAAGGGCTTATGCCCAAAACGTCGATTCTCCTCCTTTGATGCTGCCTGACCTGCTGCGCTTTTTCAGCAACACATTTTTCAGCTCTGATCTACAGCATCTGCAGTCCTTACTTTCTCCATGTTTTATTACATCAAAGGCAGTGTATAAATATAAATATCAATAGCCACTTAAAGGGGCACTGTAACAGGAACAAACGTCAAAGGAATCTTAAAAAATTAAAGCAAATATTATTGTTGTATATGCCCACTTCTGTAATATGAGTTGCTTATTTCAAGGAAATTACAGGCAGAGAGCAATGGGAAGAGTATGAATGGCTTTGGAATACTTATTTAGAAATACAACGTGAATAAAATAATACCACCACAAAGAAGGTGAAATTCTTCCTTCATCTAATTTTCATTAAAAAATGTAAACCTGTTCCAAACTATCCTACTCAATACTATAGCTACAGTGTGGGGTAAACCAGGAGTTCCAGGGTGCTAAAGCCAGTCAGTAAAGCCTGTAAGTGGGTTTTTTTTTATGATTCAATGCAAGCAGGAGAGGAACTTCAGAAATTTTTAGTGAAGGAAGTTCACTGAGTAATGGGACAAAACTATTATAAAGTCAGTACCTGGAAGGCTGAAGTATAAACACTCCTGGAATCTCATTTTAACAGGTTATAGCTTCAGGGGCAAGGGTGTTGTCAGAATAAATTCCAATGGAGGAAGTACATCATGCTTTGTAGAAGAGCATGTAGCACTATGCCAGCCCAGGACAGGTACTCTAAATGAAAAGCAAAGTTGAGAAGCAATTCATCTTTTGACACATGCTTCTTCATAAAGCACTGACATGCAGGCACATGCTAGCATCACAAACCATTGTCCATGCAAACCATCACCTCATCACCCAAAATTTAACTCAAATGTTTGTCACATAGTTAAAAGGTCAAAATTTTCCCTGTTAGATTAGAATCTGTATTCCTATTCTTTCTGATAGGATTAATTAATTACCTCAAAGTAAAGGAACTTCAAAGGGAGTAGCAACCGTGAGTGAGTTTTACATCCAATTTGAAAGGGAGAAGAGTAAGTCTAACACTAATATTTTAAGGGAAACTAAATCAAAGGCAACAATGTGGGCATAAAAGCTGATGTGAACTGGGACACTAAGTTAGGAGAAAGCTCAATAAAGAAACGACGGTAAACATTCAAGAGAATAGTTCAGGATACTCAGAATAAGTATATTCCTACTATAGAGAAAAGTTCCAAGGGGAGGATCCACCATCTGTGGTTAACTAAAGAAATTAAGGAAATCATCACACTTAAGGAAAATGCTTAAAATTGCAACAATGGCATGTCAGATTATAGATCAGTACATAAAGAATGGCAGAGAATTATTAAAAAGTTAATCAGGAAAAAGTAATCACAATATAAGAGGAAAATAGCTAGAAATGTAAAAGATGGGTAACAAGAGCTGATATAGGTATTTAAAAAGGGTGGCATGGTGCCTCAGCGGTTAGCACTGGTGCCTCACAGCGCCAGCAGCCTGGGTTTGATTCCAGCTTTGGACAACTGTCTGTGCGGAGTTTGCATATTCTCCCCGTGTCTGTGTTGGTTTCCTCCCACAGTCCAAAGGTGTGTAGGTTAGGTGGATTGGCCATGCTAAACTGCCCATAGTGTCCTGGGATGTGCAGGCGAGTGGATTAGCCATGGGAAATGTAGGATTACAGGGGTGGGGTGGATGGAATGCTCTTCAGAGGATCAGTGTGGGCTCAATAGGCTAAATGACCTGCTTCCACACTGAAGGGATTCTGTGTAAAATGAGAGGTAAAATAACTGTTGGTACTAATTGAGGAGTTAAAAAATCAATAATAAAGAAATGAACAAATATTTTGACCTGTCTTCACTATAGCAGAAAAAAAACATTCCAGTAATAGCTGTAAATTAGGAAGTGGAAGGAAGAGAGGAACTTGGTGAAATTACAATCACCAAGGGATCAGTATTGAGCAAACTGATTGAGTAGTGGGATGACAAGTTTCTGGGTCCTGAAGGACTTCATCCTAGGATTTTAAAAGAGGGAGCTAGTGAGGTAGTAAATGCAGTTCTAGGGAAGGGTCACTTGACCTGAAATGTTAACTGTGATTTCTCTCCACAGATGCTGTCAGACCTGATGAGCTTTTCCAGCAATTTCTATTTTTGTTTCTGATTTACAGTATCCGCAATTCTTTCACGTTTTATTTAGTAAATGCGTTGGTCTTGATTTTCTAAAGTACTCTAGATTCTGTAAAGCTTCCATCAGACTGGAAAATAGTACACATATTCTCTCTATTTAAAAAGGAGGAGGTAGAAAACAGGAAACTATAGGCATTAGCTTGATGTTGGTCATGGAGAAGGTGTTACGATCTATTGTTAAGGTTATAACTGGGCACTTAGAAAAATTCAAAGTAAGCAGGAAGAGTCATGTGGTTTTGTGAAAGGGAAATCATGTTTAACCAATTTATTGGAGTTCTCTGAAGGAGTAACATACACTGTGGATAATAGGAAGCCCATTGATGTGTTGTGCTTGGATTTCCAAAAGGTATTTGATAAGCTGGATGGCACGGTGGCACAGTGGTTAGCACTGCTGTCTCACAGCGCCAGAGACCTGGGTTCAATTCCCTTCTCAGGCAACTGTCTGTGTGGAGTTTGCACACTCTCCGTGTCTGCGTGGATTTCCTCCGGGTGCTCCGGTTTCCTCCCACAGTCCAAAAATGTGCAGTTAGGTGAATTGGCCATGCTAAATTGCCTGTAGTGTTAGGTAAAAGGGTAAATATAGGGGAATGGGTCTGGGTGGGTTGCTCTTCGGAGGGTCGGTGTGGACTTGTTGGGCCAAAGGGCCTGTTTTCACACTGTAAGTAATCTAATCATAAAAGATTACTAAGCACATGGTATAGGGTGTAACATACTAGCATGGATAGAAGATTAACTGACTGGCAGAACACACAGAGTATGCATAAATGGGGCTTTTTCTGAATGGCAGGAAGTGATGAATGTGGTCCCACAGAGGTCTGTGCTGAGGCATCAACGTTTTACAATCTATATCGATTACTTAGATGAGGAGAGTGAAGCATGGCAGCTAAACCTGCAGATGGCACAAAAATTGGTAGTAAAGCATGTTGTGGAGAAGACATAAGGAGGTGGTAGATGGATATAGTTAGGTTGAGTGAGTGCGGAAACTTCTGGCAGATGGAGTATAGTGTGGATAATGTGAAATCGTTCACTCTGACAGGAAGAATGAAAATGCAGAGTAGATTTAAATGGAAAGTGACTGCAGAATTCTGAGGTGCACAGGGATCGAGATGTTCTAGTGCATGAGTCAAAAAAGTTAGTATGCAGGTACATCAAGTAATCGAGAAGACTAATGGGCTATTATGACAAGAAGAATTGAACTTAGAACTAAGGATATTATGCTTCAGATAAATGGGGCATTGCAGCTCAAGTACTATGTACAATTTTGGTCTCTTGATTTAGAGAAGGATGTAAATGTGTTGGAGGTGGTTCAGGTAATCATTATTGGCAATAGATGTGAATGCAAAATTCGAAACACAAACAGATCAGTCATCATCTTGTTTCATGGCAGAGCAGCTTTGAGGAGCTGAATGGCCTATATCTGTTCCTGATTTACATGTATGTATGTAGATATTTATGACTCCATAAAGTAAAGTTTAATAATTACCTACAGATCTTCCTGCAGACTAGGTCTCTGGGCACTCTAATCAATAAACAATTAAAATATCATTGGGCTCCTAAGGACTCAGATTTGTGTGTACCGATGAGGCTCCAGTCTGCCTCAACAAAAGGGCTCAGTTAAAGGTGGCAGCAGTGGAAACAGTTAAGTAAGTTTTCAGCCATGATTATGACTATTCAGCTATCTGATTATTATGAAGTGGGGGTGAGTTAAAATCACCCCATTCATTTTAGTTAACACAGCAGAATGATTCATTGAAAACATGCATACATAATGATACAGAAGAATGTGGTAGAACACTGATAAACTGTACTTCTGAATGTATAATGTATATTTGTGCCAAGGATATTCCTTGCTGTGATAAATTCCTGATCTAAGCCTGATCATGAAATCAAAGCAATGAGTTGAGACTAGACATGGCTGTACAGGAAAAGGGAAAAAAAATCACAGCGGGGAGCGAAGCACTTTGGAGCAGGAGTAGGCCATTTGGCCCTTCGAGCCTTCTCCACCACTCAATAAGACCATGGCTGACCTGATTGTGGTCTCAAATCCACTTTTCTGTCTGTCCCCCACAACCTTTGATTCGCAACTTGATCAGCAATCTATCTAACTCAGCCTTGAACAAATTCAATAACTACAGCCTCCACTGCTTTCTGGAAAACAGAATTCCCAAACCATTATTAACCCTCTGAGAAACAAAAAATCCTCATCTCCATTTTGAAAGGGTGACCTATTATTTTTAAATTGTGTCCTCTCATTCTAGTCTCCTTCAGTCTCCACCCTACCATGTCACCTCAAGATTCTATATGTTTCAATAAGATCAGTACTCATTCTTCTAAACTCCAATAGGTAAACGTTTAACCTATTAAGTTTTACTTCATAAGATAAGTCCTTCATTCTAAGAATTAGTGAAGTGACCTCCTATCCTTTTCAAATAAAGGGGGACACTGGTGAAATGATGGTGCATGTACTTATAGAGCTACATGCATCAAAATATCTCAAAACACATTGCTTGCAGTTTATTTGAAGGTCAATGACTATTATGTGAGGAAATGTGACAGCCACTCTTCACTTGAAATATCCCGTAAGCAGCAATGATAAATTTACAGGGACTTCATTAATACATGAAAATCGGAGTACTCTGGTGTGCAATTATTTTTGGCAAAGGTTTGTGATCTTTTTTGTCCAGACATTTTCATGTTGCTAAGCATCACTATGATGGAAAAACTGACTACTATATCACGAATGAATGTGTCATTTGTGACCACATGGTACCTATAGAACTGTTTCCTATTAATGCCTTTGAAGGAGAGAAAATTTGTATTAAAATGTAAAACAAATTCTTCTGGAGAAATAAAGAAAAAGCTGAATATGTGACATAATTTTTATTTTCTGATTATTTCTTCTGGAAATGCTTATCTATAGCACTAGCACCCTTCACGGCCTCACCAAACAACACATTCTTCACTTAATAGTCCTGGCAGTAAACATAAGCAGGTGAAGATGGAGAAATTATATGTGCAAACTTGATTCTGTCCTTCTCTGGCATCTACATACACACATTTTCCAGCAGTAGTCACTGGAACAGAGTCCTGGTTGGTTTCTGCCACCCCTAGGTTAGGACCATAAAGTCAAACACAGTTCCATAACACGGGACAGTAAATCAGAGTTAATGATGAAACTTGTTTTGCTCACTGCTGAAGGTTTCTTTGTAATTCTGTTCTTCAGGTAGATGTTAAAGATCCCACGCCACTATTTGAAGAAAAGCAGTATTTTGGTCAGCATTCATCTCACAATTAGCACTTCCTACAAAAGTGGATTCATGGGTCAATCACGTAATTTGTTGTGTTTGGTATCTTGGCAGCTGCACTTTCCTACATAACACTCATAGCACTTCAAAATAATTCAGTGCATTAGATGCATTAGATGTTTCTGAGAAGTGAAATAAGATGCTATTTACTTACAAATTTTTTTGGCAATAAAGGAAGATGAGCTGACCTATCTTACAAGCATTTATGCCCTGTGGCAATTTGCAAAAATAAGTACAGCTAAATATGATCCAGTTCTTGGAAATTCGTCACAAACAGAAGTATCCCCCAGAAAATATTTTCATGACATAACTTGTCTCTCATCAGATGGAAAATTACTGGCAATGATAACTCCTGAACACTTAACTATGACATTTGGAAAAGACACGGAAATAATTGAGACACCTGTGTCAATCAGTGAATTGTGCAACCACTTGGGAATCTGTGATGCAAACTTGGAAGGACTGTCAGATGGTGAGAATTGCTTATTGCTTTGTAACATTTTAACTTTGATTTCTCTTTTTGTAATATTTTGCTGCTGCCCCAATCTACCCCTTCTCTTCTGAAGGTGCCTGATCATTTGCTGCAATTTAGGTTTACCAGCACCAACTATATCTTGTACTCCACCATCACCTTTTCCCCTGTCATTATTCCTTATGTTTGAGCCTTGATGATGAATAACTCTGACTTATCTGAGTCAGGATATTGTGGGTTCAAATCCCATTCCAGAAACTTGAGCACAAAATTCAGTCACTGAGGCATCATTGCACTGTTTGAAATACTGTCTTTTGAATGAGCTATTAAACCTATTCTCTCAGATGGACATAAAAGATCCAAAGGAACTATATAAAAATGAGGACTAGAATTCTTTGTTGTGCCCTGACCAATATTTATCTCAATCAACGCCTAAAACTAGTTTGCCAAACTTATTGTTCCAATGCAGAAGCGTGGTATGTGAAAATTAGTTTCTGTTTTTCTACATTGACCAGCATGACTGCACTATAAAAGTAGTTTGTTGGGCATAAAGCACTCTGATAAAAAGGCACAGAATAAATGCATATTTTTCCATCATCAAGATTAGGCTTGAATAAGCATTATGGTTATGCAATTAAAATACCTTTCAAAAGAATTTTAAAATTATTTACCCACTTCCCTTTTAAAAGTTACTATAGATTCTGCTTTCTTCACTGTTTCTGGATGAGCTTCCCACATTCTCAAAACATTAAGCATCAAAAACAAATCCCCTTTTTTCTCCCTTTTTTTGCTGACAATCTTTAGCCTATGTTCTCTCATAACTGACTCACCAACCAATGGGGATAATTTGTTTTTCCCATTTACCTTATTAAAGGCCCTTACAACTTCGATTGCATATTTGTCATAAACCTTTGAACCTAAGTCTGATATGATAATTGTTCAAACCCAAAGCAGCAGCAGTCTAAACACAGCCGAAGGTCACTTGTAAACCCTTTCCTTCACATGTAGGCATTTGGGTGATCTCAGTCAGAATATTCCTACACACAAGGCTCATTTATTAATTGTGTGTACTCTGATATATGTAGATTGTCAGGGAATTCCACTGTTCAGTAATGCTTCACAATATTTGAAGTAATTAATCATGATTTCTGTTCCTGGTCATTATTTAGCTACCCTGGCTGTGTGGACCTGATTGGGGGTATTTGACCTAATGTTCTGACTAGATTATTAGTTCAAGCCTATAATAACAACAAAATATTGCAGATGCTGGAAATCTGAAATAACACAGGAAGTGCTGGAGAAATTCAGCAGGTCTGGCAGCATCTGTGGAGAGAGAAACAGAGTTAACATCTGAAGTCCAACATGACTTTTCTTCAGAACTTCAGCCTACTAGCCCAGTAAAGTAATCACTACATTACCATTCTTGTGACTGAAATTCTAACATAAGTTAAAAGGGGTTTGGAAATGTATTTGTAAAACCATATAAATGAATGGGGGAATTGGGATCAGAGCAGACAGGTTCATCTGAAGAACTAGCACTGGAATAAGTGTGAAGGGGGCAAATTACTTCTCTATAATCTCTATAATTCCCAGCTCCAAATTTCTACCTCCAGTTTAATAGTTTCTCTGCATAACAAAATCAAAGATGAGCATTTCTTCATGTATAGTCTAACAAATCAGTCCTAGCTTTTCCTTTGAGAGAAATTGGTTCAAATCCCACCACGGCAAATGGAGAAATTTGAATTCAATAAAAAATGTGGAACAGAGAGCTGACCTAATGGTGACCATGTAACAACTATCAATTGTCATTAAAAAAATCTGGGTTCGCTAATGTCCTGTAGGGAAGGAAATCTGCCGTCCTCACCTGGTCTGACTTACATGTGACTCTAGATCCACTGAAATGCAGTTGACTCTTAACTGCCCTGTAGGCAACTCAGAACAGCCGAGCCAACAACACCCAGATCACGTGAACAAATATTTTGAAAAATTAACACGTGGGGAAAATTATTCACTACCAGAGATACCAGAAACTTAACTTTCAATCTAGGATAATAACCTCCCAGATCCCAACTGTTGCTTATGTGACACAACCTTCAAATATAAATGTCCACGAGGCTTCATCTGGAGGCTCACTGATGATGTTACCTAGTATGGTGATGAAACATCTGAAAAACAAACCTTCCAGCTCAGTGAGCAAACCTATATCCAGAACCTCAACCTGAGCTACAAACCTTCTCAAAACTCGCTATGTCCTAATTGGGTTATGCCAAGCTCAATGCCCAGTTAGCAGCACTGAGTTCTACTTGCAAAGCATGAAGCTTAAAGGGAGATGGCAGCCATGATGATGCCTGCCTGCTGCTATCTTGCAGAGAACAGGAGGCAACACACTGGAGAGCAAGTAGTTTCACCACACACAAAATTAGCCAAATGGCCAACTGAGCAGCATTGCAAGAAAACAAAATCCCTTATGGCAAAAATGTTTCATCACAAAAGAAAACTTAATTGGTCCCAACACTGAAACTGACAGCTATACACCAACATGCAATAGACTGTTCAACTTTAGAAAAATATAAGTAAAATATAGACTGTTCAATTTTACCAATCTGCAATTCAAAAATCATCTTCCAGCCCATTAACAAGCTCACCATGGAGCTTCTATGCCATTAGTTAGAGGCAAGTGCATTCCCAACTTCTCCTACCTCCATCATTTTCAAAATTCCAACATGTCTAGAAGTGTTACCATGCCATCCAGGTGTGCTTTTCAAAGTGCACTCACATCAATCTTGCCTGATGGACAATTGAGAAACCTGGCCCAATGCTTTCAATGTGTTTGGGTATCTTCTTGCAAAACTGTGGTATGTGAGGAGCAAACTTGGATTTCCATGATAAGTGTAGAAATTTGTGGGATTATCCTGGGCTGTCAAATTGTGACAAATTTCAAATGACGAGAAGCCTGATCCTCAGTTCATAAAGCTGAGCTAATTCCTTATATTTTTATCATTTGTTCATGAGATGTGAGCATCATTGGCAAGTCCAGCATTTATTGCACAACACTAAGTGCCCTTGAGAAGTTAGCGAGCCCTTTCTTTAACCACTGGAGTCCGCATGGTGTATGTATTGTGGGTACAGTGTAGCATGGTCTAGAACATCACATTAATTATGTCATTTGGAAAATTGTGCATTTAGTCTTTACGTCAGAGAAAATAACTTTGTTGAGAGGTTAGTACAAAGGGGAATGAGCTCATTCATCAGCATGGCCTCTTTATCGTATTATTGAAATTTATTTCCAGCTAACTCAGTGTTAGCAACCACTTCCCCAAAAACTGGCCATGAATATTTGGTCAGATACAGCCCTTGTCTACTTTCTTATGTCCTTAAGTGTGTGGGAACCAGGAACCAACATATGCAGTTTAAACTTCAATTTTTCTGTGATTAAAGAAAAGTGTGCAGAATCAAGAGGAATTTCCAGCTTATCAGGAAAATTATATTACTCTCCCCAATTCGCACTATTGGAAAGTGAATTGTATTGACACATGTCAGCTAAGGACAGAACTGAGCTCAGTTGTAGTTAGTTCTTTGTTTCAGATGAGATATTAAAATAAAGTCCTGTCTTCCCCCCTCAGGTAATATGGAGGTAGGTGATGGCCTAGTGTTATTATCACAAGCCTATTGATCCAGAGGCCCAGATAATGTTCTGGGGACCTGGGTTCAAATCCTACCATGGTGGAATTTGAATTCAATAATAATCTGGAAATAATCGTCTAACGATGACCATGAAACCATTGTCAGGAAAAACTCATCTTGTTACTAATGGCCTTTAGGGAAGGAACTCTGCTGGCCTCCATGTGACTCCAGACCCATAGCAACATTGTTGACTCTTAACTGCCCACTGGGCAAATGGGGATGGGCAATAAATGCTGGTCCAGCCAGAGACATCCATGAATGAATTATATTTTTAAAAATTAAGAAAAGCTGGAGATTTGTCCTCTCCTGAGGCCATACAAAAAGCATGAATACAGAATACAGAAACTTAATAAATTTGCAAATGACACCAGGATTGGTGGTACAGTGAACCGTGAAGAAGGTTATCTACAATTACAAAGAAATCATGATCAATTGGGTCAATGGGCTGAAAAGTGGCAAATGGAGTTTAATTTGGATAAATGCGAGGTATTGCATTTTGGCAAAACAAGAAAAGACAAGATTTCTACAACAAAAAGTAGGCCTTGGACAGTGTTATAGAACAGAGAGACCTCGGGGTTCAGGTACAGAATTCTTTGAACTTTGCATCACATATGGATAGGGTGGTTAAGAAGGTGTTTAGCATGCTTGCCTTCATTCGTCAGATCTTTGAGTATAAGAGTTGGGACACAATGTTGAGGTTATATGGTACATTACTGAGACCGCTTTCAGAGTACTGTGTCCAGTTCTGGTCTTTATGTTATAGGAATGATGTTATTAAGCTGGAGAGGATTCAGAAGAGATTTACCAGGATGTTGCCAGGAATGGGGTGCTTGAGATATAAGGAGAGCCTGGGACTTTTTTCACTGTAATGCAGGAGGTTCAAAGGTGATCTTATAGAGGTTTATAAAATCATAAGGGGTATGGATAAGGTGAGTGGCAGGTGTCTTCTCCCTAGAATGGGGGATTTTAAGACTGGGGGCATATTTTTAAGGTGAAAGGAGAAAGATTTAAAAAAGACATGGGGGCAATTTTTTTACACAGAGGGTGGTTTGTGTCTGGAATGAACTTCCAGAGAAATGGTGGATGCAGGTACATTTACAATATTTGAAAGACATTTGGATAAGTACAGGAGTAAGAAATGTTAGGAGGGATATGGGCCAAGTGCAGGCAGGTGGGACTAGCTTAGTTCGGGATTATGGTCGGCATGGACTGGTTGGACCAAATGGTCTGTTCCCATGCTGTGTGACTCTATAACTAAATGCAAGTCTCTCTTTGACTATTACTGCTCCTAGATCTTTAACTCACTAAAACCTCCCCAAGGGTGCTTCACAGTAATGTAATCAGCCAATATTCGACACCAATTAAGCCACGTGAGAAGATTGGTGACCAAAAGCTTGGTCAAAAAGGACATTTTAAGGAGGATCTTGAAGCAAGAGAGAATGGTGTGGGGAGGTTTAAATAGAGAATTTCACAACTTAGGTCCCAGACAGTTGAAGGCTCAACCATCAATGTATGGGGCAAGGGTATGGGTGATACACAAGAGGCCATTATTGGGGAACATAGAATTCATGGAATGTTGAATATTTAAAATATATGTATCTATGCGTGCTGTTTGAGTATTTTTTTTACCAGTCACACTGTAATCTACAAGATATTAGATCTCTATGGGCCAACCAGATGAGGCAACATTTGGTATGACAATCAGAGAAACGATCTTACAATACACTGTAAATCTGAGTTAAACAAACTTAAAGGAAATTATCTGCTCTACCTAGAAGCTGTCAGATTACTAAGTTTAATTTTCAGAAGTTATACATAACAGATAATGTCCTGAAACATGTTACTCGTGTATTGTGGGTTGTCCAGAAAAGATATTGAACATCGATAGAAGAAGCAAGATAATACCACTCCTTTCTCTCGCTTACTAAATTTTCTCTGTTTCACATCACAGTCAGATGGCTTAAGCAGGACAGCAGGGCTGCACAGTGGCACAGTGGTTAGCACTGCTGCCTCACAGTACCAGGGACCCGGATTCCATTCAAGCCTTGGGTGATTGTCTCTGTGGAGTTTGCACATTGTCCCGTGTCTGCGTGGGTTTCCTCTGGGTGCTCCAGATATGTTCCACAGTCCAAAGATGTACAAGTTAGGGTAATTGCCATGCCAAAAGTTGCCTTTTAGTGTCCAGTTTAGGTGGGTTAGCCATGGTGGGTCTGGGTGGATACCCTTCAGAGGGTCAATGCAATCTCAATGGGCTCTTTCTGTACTGTAGGGATTCTATAAGCAATGGAACATAAGTGGAGAGCATTGAAGAGAGAAAACTAAGAGAGGAAGAAAAAGGAGCTTCAAACAAGAGATAATAAGAATAAAAAACAGAATTAATGAAAAGCGCAAAAGAGAACGGAAGATCGTTAGAAAACCTTTTATCTTAATTCACTAACAAAATGGAGATTTAAATGATGAGTATGAGCTAACACATGTTTATGATTGAGGGGCATGAGTAGTGTCAAGTTCTGACCCGATGACACTAGATTAATCAATATCACCCTTCTTGATCTAATTGAAGTAAGTGTGGACAATTGCCAAGGAAGTTTGCATTTGAGTTAAGCTTCATTAACTGCTGCTAACAATGTAAAAATGTCAATGTTTGTATCTTAAATAACTGATTTACCCAATCATTGCTCATTCACATGCATATTTTAGTTTCAGATTTTAGCCTTAAATTTCTATCTCCTTTTTTCTTGTTCACAATTTTTGAACCATTTGCTCATTTCTCCTTCCCTTCCTGTTGCCCAGTTGTGACATCTTTCACTTCTCCCCTCTTCAGTCCCTTTAACTTCCACCCACACAGTCTGTCCCCAAAACTCCTCCTGACAAACCCTACCTCATCACTACTCTTCAGCCATCCTATTCTCCTGCCACTTTCAAACATGACTTCCTCTTGGATAAACCCACAGTTCCTATTGTTACTCTCTTAACACTTGCAGAAGGGTCTATCGGTTGTCATCAATTCCTTTTTATGAGCAGCAATTCAAACTGTCCATTCCTCCTTTCTTGCTGACCTGCCCGCTTAGCATATCTATTTAAAGGGGCAAAGTTAAAAATCCCACAACACCAAGCTATAGTCCAACAGGTTTATTTGGGAGTACTAGCTTTCAGAGTGCTGTTTCTTCATCAGGTAGCTTTGGAAGAGGATCATAAGACACAGAATTTAAAGCAAGTCAAAACAATGGCACTTTTAAAAGGGAGAAAAACAGACAAAAGGCAGTGAGAACATGATCAATGAGGGTGAGTTAGAAAGAAACCAACACTGTTAACTGACACAGCAGTGAATCTGCACAGTTACTGCCTTTGTGTTTGAGTTCATATATCGCTGGACGTCAGAATGCATCAAGGAAAAATTAACAAGCAACGAAATTCACAGCTGACCTTAGAGGAACCTGTGTGGGAGAGCTCACAGCACAGGAACAAATAAGTACATAGCTTTTAACGTGTAACCTTGCTGTAAGTCTGCAGTAGTGAGTACAGTGGGTTCTTTCTTGATTACATGTTTTATTGAAATCTGTCTCTTGATTAAATTTAAAAAACATAAACCATAAGTACTAAGTTAGCCTGGAGCACTGTTTTTTAGAGCAAAAAGACGGTGCTATTTTCTGGGTCTATAGATTGGAAAGGATCAAAGATGGCCTTTAGTAACGTGATATGATCGTCTTGTCAGATGTGGGAGTTTAGGGAGAGTTTTCATGTTACTGATGATTATGTCTGCAGGAAGTGTCTTTGGTTGCGAGTCCTATCAGATCGCATGGATTGGTTGGAGTGACAGTTAGAAGAAATAAGGAGTTTACAAGAGCTAGGAGATGTGATAGATGGCAGTTATAGGAAGGGCAAAAGCCACAGATACAGTGAGATAGATGGGTTATCTCTAGGAAAGGTAGGAAAGGTAGGAAGGATAGGCAGGTAGTGCAGGAGTTTTCTGTGACTATTCCCATTTCAAACAAGTATGCTGTTTTGGAAAATGGAGGGGGTTGATGGACTCTCAGAGGAATGGAGCACAATAATCCAAGTTTCTAGTATCGAGACTGGCACTAATGTAATGAAGGGTATATTGGGTTCCAAGTGATCGATTGTGATAGGGGACTCTCTAGTCAGAGGCACGGACAGACATTTCTGCAGCTAGCAGTGAAAAATCAGAATGGTGTGTTGCCTCCCTGGTGCCAGGATCAAAGATGTCTCAGAGAGGGTGCAGAATGTTGTCAAGGGGGAGAGGACCAGCAGGAGGTCATTGTACACATTGGAACCAACAACATAGGAAGGGAAAAGGATGAGATTCTGAAGGGAAAATATAGAAGGTTAGGCAGGAATTTAAAAAAGAGGTCCTTGGGGGTAGTAATATCTGGATTACTCTCGGTGCTACGAGTTAATGAGGGTAGGAATAGGAGGATAGAGCAGATGAATGCGTGGCTGAGGAGCTGGTGCAGAGGAGAAGGTATCACACTTTTGGATCATTGGAATCTATTCTGGGGTGGAAGTGGCCTGTACAAGAAGGATGGATTGCATCTGAATTGGAAGGGGACTAATATACTAGCAGGGAGATTTGCTAGAGCTACTCGGGAGGATTTAAACTAGTAAGGTTGGGGGGGGGGGGGGGAGGAACCCAGGGAGATAGGAGATAGGGAGGAAAGAGGTCAATCTGAGACTGGTACAGGTGGGAAAGGGAATGAGTCAAACAGGGCAGGAAGGAACAAAGCAGAAAACAAGGTAGGACTGATAAATTAAACTGCATTTACTTCAATGCAAGAGGCCCAACAGGGAAGGCAGATGAACTCAGGGTATGGTTAGGAACATGGGGCTGGGATATCATAGCAATTACAGAAACATGGCTCAGGGATGGACAGAACTGGCAGCTTAATGTTCTCGGATAAAAATGCTATAGGAAGGATAGAAAGGGTGGCAAGAGAGGAGGCGGTGTGACGTTGTTGATAAGGGATAGCATTACTGCTGTACTTAGGGAGGATATTCCTGGGAATACATCCAGGGAAGTTATTTGAGTGGAACTGAGAAGTAAGAAAGGCCTTATTAGGATTGTATTCCTAATAGTCAGCAGGAAAATGAGAAACAAATTGGTAAGGAGATCTCAGTTATCTGTAAGAATATTAGGGTGATAATGGTCGGGGATTTTAACTTTCCAAACATAGACTGGGACTGCCATAGTGTTAAGGGTTTAGATGGAGAGGAATTTGTTAAGTGTGTACAAGAAACTTTTCTGATTCAGTATGTGGATGTACCTATGAGAGAAGGTGCAAAACTTGACCTACTCTTGGGAAATAAGGCAGGGCAGGTGACTGAGGTGTCAGTGGGGGAGCACTTTGGGGCCAGCAACCATAATTCTATTAGTTTTAAAATAGTGATGTACAGGGATAGATAGGGTCTAAACGTTGAAGTTCTAAATTGGAGGACGGTTAATTTTGACAGTATTGTGCAAAAACTTTAAAAGCTGATTGGGGGCAGATGTTCGAAGATCAAGGGACGGCTGGAAAATGGGAAGCCTTCAAAAAATGAGATAACGAGAGTCCAGAGATAGTATATTCCTGTTAGGGTGAAAGGAAAGGCTGGTAGGTATAGGGAATGCTGGATGACCAAAGAAATTGAGGGTTTGGTTCAGAAAAAGAAGGAAGCATATGTCAGGTATAGATAGGATAGATCGAGTGAATCCTTAGAAGAGTATAAAGGCAGTAGGAGTGCACTTAAGAGGGAAGTCAGGAGGGCAAAAAGGGGACATGAGGTAGCTTTGGCAAATAGAATTAAGGAGAATCCAAAGGGATTTTATAAATACATTAAGGACAAAAGGGTAACTAGGGAGAGAATAGGGACCCTCAAAGATCAGCAAGGTGGCCTTTGTGTGGAGCCGCAGGAGATGGGGGAGATACTAAACAAGTACTTTGCATCAGTGTTTACTGTGGAGAAAGACAGGGAAGATATAGAATGTGGGGAAATAGATGATGACATCTTGAAAAATGTTAATTTTTCAGAGGAGGAGGTGCTGGATGTCTTGAAATGCATAAAAGTGGATGAATCCCCAGGACCTGATCAGCTGTACCCTAGAACTCTATGGGAAGCTGAGCCTCTTGCTGAGATATTTGTATCACTGATAGTCATAGGTGAGGTGCCGGAAGACTGGAGGTTGGCTAACGTGGTGCCACTGTTTAAGAAAGGTGGTAAGGATAAGCCAGGGAACTATAGACAGGTAAGCCTGATGTTGGTGGTGGGCAAGTTGTTGGAGAGAATCCTGAGGGACAGGATGTACATGTATTTGGAAGCACAAGGACTGATTAGGGATAATCACCATAGCTTTGTGCATGGGAAATCATATCTCACAAACTTGATTTGAGTTTTTTGAAGAAGTAAGAAGGAAGATTGATGAGGGCAGAGCAGTGGACGTGATCTATATGGACTTCAGTAAGGCATTAGACAAGATTCCCCATGGGAGACTGTTTAGCAAGGTTAGATCTCATGGAATACAGGGAGAACTAGCCATTTGGATACAGAACTGGCTCAAAGGTAGAAGACCTTTGGTGGTGGTGGAGGGTTGTTTTTCAGACTGGAGGCCTGTGACCAGTGGAGTGCCACAAGGATTGATACTAGGTCCAATACTTTTTGTCATTTATATAAATGATTTGGATATGAACTTAGGATGTATAGTTAGTAACTTTGCAGATGACACCAACATTGGAGGTGTAGTGCACAGCAAAGAAGGTTATCTCAGAGTATAATGGGATCTTGATCTGATGGGGCAATGGCCTGAGAAGTGGCAGATGGAGTTTAATTTAGATAAATGTGAGGTGCTGCATTTTGGAAAAGCAAATCAGAGCAGGACTTATACACGTAATGGTAAGGTCCTAGGGAGTGTTGCTGAATAAAGAGACCTTGGAGTGCGGGTTCATAGTTCCTTGAAAGTAGAGTCTCAGGTAGATAGGATAGTGAAGAAGGCATTTGGTATGCTTTCCTTTATTGGTTTTGAGTACAGGAGTTGGAAGTCATATTGGGGCTGTACAGGACTTTGGTTAGGCCACTTGTGGAATATTGCGTGCAATTCTAGTCTACTTCCAATCGGAAAGATGTTGTGAAACTTGAAATGATTCAGAAAAGATTTACAAGGACATTGCCAGGGCTGGAGGATTTGAGCTGTAGGGAGAGGCTGAATAGGCTGGGGCTGTTTTCCCTGGAGCATCGGAGGCTCAGGGGTAACCTTAAAGAAGTTTATAAAATCATGAGGGGCATGGATAAGATAAATAGACAATGTCTTTTCCCTGGGGTGGGGGAGTCCAGAGCTAGAGGGCATAGGTTTAGAGTGAGAGGGGAATGATATAAAAGGGGCCTAAGGGGCGACTCTTTCACACAGAGGGTGGTGTATATCTGAAATGACCTGCCAGAGAAAGTGGTGAAGGCATCAGGATGGGTATATGAATAGGAAGGGTTTAGAGGGGTATGGACCAAGTGATGGCAAATATTAATTTGGGATATCTGGTTGGCATGGATGAGTTGAACAGAAGGGTCTGTTTCCATGCTGTACATCTCTATGTCTCTCTCTGACTCTATGACTCTCATACACACACACATACACACCGCCCCCCACGCTCACACCCACGCACACACCGTCTCACAGGCACATATTCCATCACACACACAGTTTACCAAGCATACACACACGGTAACACACACTTTCTCATGCGTACTGACACTCATGCACACGCTCACTCTCTCTCTTTCTCGTGCAGCCACGCACACATATAAGTCTCTGGGGTGAATTTGCATTTGCAGAATTATATTTGCAGATACAATCTATTTTGCTTAAAAAGCACACAGTCTGCTGACAGTCAACACAGGCAGTCAATCCATGTAATATTTTATAAATTCCTACTTTGGAAATAGAACAAGTCTGACTCAAGATTGGGCTACAGACAGACTCTAACCTCACACCTTTAATGCATTGTCTGAGCTGAGATGTCACTTTTTCTTATAAAACTTTAAGTTATTTCGAGAATGTGACTTAAAAGAAGTTCTGGGATTTACATATTAATGAACCAAAACCTTCAACCCATTCTAAAAGATGAAAGACTTTACAGCAATCTAAGTTTGTTCAATATTATCTCTTCAGTTGCATGACACTGTAATCTTTTGCTTTCAATTGTGTCTTATGATCCTCTTCCAAAGCTACCTGATGAGGGAGCAGCGCTCTGAAAGCTAGTACTCCCAAATAAACCTGTTGGACTCTAACCTGGTGTTGTGTGATTTTTAACTTTGTCCACCCCATTCCAACACCGGCACCTCCACATCATATTTAAAGGGGGGCAGTGTCTTCCTGATAAAAGTAGCTGGCAAACTTTATTTTGATTGGGATCTGACAAACAATGTAGGGTATACTGAACAGACCTGGGCTCCAGTGAGAGCAGTGTTCAAAGACTGCTCATGTTTGCAGTGGAGCCATAACATTTCAGCACAAATTTTTGATTCAGTCCCTTTGATCAAAGCAGTATGGGATTGATTAACATATCCTTGTATCATTTCTGTTTCTTCTGTAAGTGAATTGATATGATTTATCTCATTGATGAAGGTCAGAAAGTGCTAACATGTATTTAAATAACACTTTTCACATCTGCAGGATGTCTGAAAAAGCTTCACACCCAATTAAAAGCTTTTAAAGTATGGTGACTATTGGCAAAAGTGACAACCAATTTGTACATAGCATGATCCCATGAACAGTAAATGAAATAAATGAGCAATCAATCTATTTTGCTTCAGTTCCTTGAGGGAGGTATACAGTATTGACCATGAGCAATGCAGAAACTCTCTGATATTCAACTCATACCAAAGGAACTCTTACTTCCTGAACTGCTTATTGGTGAAGAGAGATGGGTTTAATTGGTGGAGAAATCAGATTAGAACAGTACACAGCCATTTTCGCCTGATGTTGTGATTCTCACCCAGTTAATTTTGATTTCGAACAATATATGCAGTATCAGTCTGTTATATATCCATCCTCATTTTCATTTGCATTGACAGGATGGCAATATTTAGCGGTGATGCCCCAGACACATTGTTTGAAAATTGATAAAGTTTTTTTTCAGAAATACAGAGAAAGGCAAATACTCAGAGGAAAGCAAAATGCAGACTACAGAAAATCCTCCCCCATAGACCCTAGCCATCAGCTTGACAAACCATTTGTTAGATTGTCAGCATTTCACAAGGATCACAAATTTTATCATGAACTCTGAAAGCCAACAGTCCAGACACAGATTATTAATATGTAATGTGGAATTAATCAGAGCAGAAGTTTGGAGAATTACAGATAACACGCCTACAGAATAAGGTTCATCACTCCCACATCCCAAAAGTTAATATGGACATACAAAGGTGGCAAATACACAACTCAAGAGCTGAGCTAAAAATAAAACAAAGTTGTATAAGTTATAAAATTTGCAAACCATTAGTATACAGTATTAGATTAATTGGATAAATTAAAGTCTGATTATGTCATGTTGCTCACCTGTTTGCATTCTAGAGAGCTACACCCTTAATTAATCTTTCAAATCATACATTAATTTGTGAAATTTCATGTAACTAGATCTCAATGATAAATAATAACAATAATGTATAACAAGATCAACCCATTTAAGGTTGAATCATTACATGTATAAGCTTTTTAGTTCATTTTATTAGTTAACCCTGTCTACAATAATATCAATTAACAGCAGTTTACATGTTGAATGTTTAAGTTTAAATGTTGCTAATCATACTTTTGAATTTAATAAACAATTGTTAATGCAGTGATTTATATAACTTCTCTTGCTATTATCTAGTTAAAAAAACTGATTTATTAATTCAATCAATCACTCGTGGTTGTCCTAATTTATGCATGATTGCTTTGGTAATGGTTACTTCTACCCATGGTGAGTGGTGCAAGAGGATTTGGCAAGGTCAAGCTCAGCATCATTATCTCCAAGATGTAGATTGACCTATAAGCCCCACAGTTTCTATGTGAATTACAGTGAAAGGGCTAAGGATTTGCCACAGAAGACAGGGGGTGGTGGTGGAGGGTTGTTTTTCAGACTGGAGGCCTGTGACCAATGGAGGGCTACAAGGATCGGTGCTGGGTCCACTACTTTCCATAATTTATATAAATGATTTAGATGTGAGCATAGGAGGTATAGTTCATAAGTTTGCAGAGGACACCAAAATTGGAGATGTAGTACACAGTGGGATCTTAATCAGATGGGTCAATGGACTCAGGACTGGCAGACACTTTTAATTTAGATAAATGTGAGTTGCTGCATTTTGGAAAAGCAAAGCAGAGCAGGATTTATACACTTAATGGTAAGGTGCTAGGGAGTGTTACTGAACAAATAGACCTTGGAATGCAGGTTCATTGCTCCTTGAAAGTAGAGTCGCAGGTAGATAGGATAGTGAAGAAGGTGTATGGTATGTTTTACTTTATTGGTCAGAGCATTGAGTATAGGAGTTGGGAGGTCATGTTGTGGCTGTGCAGGACATTGGTTCGGCCACTTTTGGAATATTGCATGCAGTTCTGATCTCCTTCCTATCAGAAGGATGTTGTGAAACTTGAAAGGGTTCAGAAGAAATTTGCAAGAATGTTGCCAGGGTTGGAGGATTTGAGCTATAGGGAGAGGCTGAATAGGCTGTTTTCCCTGGAGCATCGAAGGCTTAGGGGTGACCTTATTGAGGCTTATAAAATTGTGAGGGGCATGGATAGGATAGACAAAGTCGGATTATGTCATGTTGCTAACCTGTTTGCATTCTAGGGAGCTACACCCTCGCTCCCTATGGGGTGGGGGAGTCCAAAACTAGAGGGCATAGGTTTAGGGTGAGAGGGGAAAGATATAAAAGGGACCTAAGGGGCACCTTTTTCACACAGACGGTGGTGCATGTGTGGAATGAGCTGCCAGAGGAAGTGGTGGAGGCTGGTACAATTCCAGCATTTAAAAGGCATCTGGATGGCTATATGAATAGGGAGGGTTTGAAGGGATATGGCCAAATGCTGGCAAATGGGACTAGATTAGGTTAGGACATCTGGTCGGTGTGGACGGATTGGACCGAAGGGTCTGTTTCCATGCTGTACATCTCTATGACCCCATGACTCCTTAACATCTATTTGCCAGATTGTCAACTGCAGAATTCTTACAACTTGCAATATAAAGGTTCATCATAACCCAGGCTCATCAACTCATAGACACATACACACTGAAAGAGATCATCAGCTCCATCATGTTGGCACTGATTAACAAAAGTCTGCCTACACTAATACCATTTTCCAGCTTTTGGCCCATAACCCTCGAGGTTATGGCAACAGAAGTGAATCTCTACATATTGCTGAAATGTTACAAGAATTTCTGACTCAACCACCTTTTCAGGCGGTGAATTCTAGACTTCTACCACCCTCTGAGTGAAAAATAAACTCCTCAAATTTACCTCTTCTCTTAAATCTGTGCCTCTTAGTTATTTACCCCTATACTAATGGAGAATATGTCTTTCTATCCACCCTATTTATACTCTTTATAATCTTATACAGTTCCTTTTTTTGCATCCCCCCCTCCGTGTGTTTGGAGGCAGTGATTTCATTTAATTATGCAGAGGGAGCTGTTGACATGTGAAGCAACTCATGTCCAATTAATGGCCTCTTCCCAACACTGCTGGTACTAACCCAGCATATGGCCTGTTGCCATGTGGGATGTATAAGATCTAAACCTGTGTGAGTTGCTTGAGTTTCTGCCTGGAGGGGAGTAGGAGGGAGAGATCCCTTGTTCAAAAGCACTCAGTATTAAGGGATGCAACATTGACAAGGGAGACCATCAACCCCCCTTCTCTTGCTGCTGATTCCTATAAACTCCTCCCCCTGTGATCCCCACCCTATGAAACCCCTCCTGTCATCACTTACTTGACCCTGGGTCTCTGCTGTCATTCTTTAGCAGTCACCATTCTCCCAATGATGCTGCTGAGCAAATTGGCCAGTAGCTCTTGGTAGGTGGGACTTTCTTCCCCTGGAGTCCTGATTCTGTGGAAACCCACTAGTGGCTTGTAATTCAGTGGGCCTACCCCAAAGGGGGCAATGCAAGCCTCTTCACACGTCTCCTGCCAGAGGACAAAAACCATTAAACTCCATACAATTCTCCTATGTCTCTGTTTGTAAAGGTCACAATCTAGTATGCCTTCTGACCTGCAACCTTTAATGGTTTGTGGATATTTATCCCTAGGTCTTTTTGTTCCTGCACATCTATTAGAATTGCATATATTTTTATCAATTTGGTCAGTCATGTGACACAGGTCTGGGATAGGTGGAATTTGAATGCAAACCTTCTGGCCCAGAGGTAGGGACAATAGCACTGCACCTCAAGAGTACTCCATTTAGAATTGTATCCTGTATATGATATTCCCTCTCCTCATTCTTCCCAGCAAAATTAATTACTTCATGTTTCTATGCATTAAATTTAATCTGCCACAGGTGTGCCCATTCCAGTAACCTCTATCCTCTTGAATTCTATCACTATCCTTCTCGCAATTCATAAAACTCCATGTTTTGAGTCAGTTCCAGATTTTGAAAGTGTCCTGCACTCTTGATTTGGAGGTGCCAGTGTTAGACTGGAGTGTACAAAGTTAAAAATCACACAATACCCAGTTATAGTCCAAAAGGTTTATTTGGAAGCACTAGCTTTCAGAGCGCTGCTCCTTCATCAGGTGGTTGTGGAGTATAAGATCATAAGACACAGAATTCATAGCAGAAGTTTACTGAAATTATATATTGAAAAAGAGCTGGATTGTGTGTTAAGTCTCTCATCTTTTAGAATGACCATGTTGGTTTCAGGTCTTTCATATATAAATCCCAGAACTCTTTTTTTAAAGTTATACTCTCAAGTGAACTTTAACAATTGATGCCATGTCAGCTCAGATAATGCATTGAAGGTGTGAGGAGCCCTGTGTGAGGCTGGCTGCGCCCATGTTCAGACTGATTCTATTTCCAAAAAAAATGGATTTACAGAATCTTACATTGATTCACGTAGTTTTTGAGCAAAATAAAATGTAATTCTGCAAGTACAAATTCACCCCACAAACGTAATGAGTGTGTGAGTGCATGTGTGTGTGTGTGTGGGGGGGGGGGGGGGGGGTATGAGTGTCTGTGAGAGAGTGTGTGTATGTGCATGTGTGTGAGTGTAAAGGGGTATAAGTCTGTGAGAGGGTGCGCGTGTGAGCGTAAGAGAGAGCTTGTGTATGAGAGGGTCTGTGTGAGTGTATGGGTCTGTACGAGTGTGTGTGTGAGAGAGCGTGTGTAGTGCAGTGGGGTTACCTGTAGTGTGACATGAACCCAAGGTCCCGGTTAAGGCCATCCCCATGGGTACTGAACTTGCCTATCAGCCTCTGCTCGGCCACTTTGTGTTGTTGCCTGTCCCGGTCTGCCTTGGAGTACGGTCACCTGAAATCCTGAGGCCGAATGTCCCGGACCACTGAAGTGTTCCCCAACTGGGAGGGAACCCTCCTGTCAGGTGATTGTTGTGCGGTGTCTATTCACCCATTGTCAGACCCTCTGTTCAGTCTCACCAATGTACCATGCATCAGGGCATCCTTGTCTGCAGTGTATTCTTGTCATTCATATATATGCATGGTGTCGTTGTTACATTTATTTAGGGGATTCAAGTTTGTTGATAAACCTGTTGTGTGGCACTTTATCAAACACTTGTTGGAAGTCCATGTAGGCAAATCAAACGTATTACCCTCACCAAGTTTTTCTGTTTCCTCATGGTCTTAATGAATCCACATTTGCCCGAGTGACAGTTAACTTTGTCCCAAATTATGTTTGATAAAAGCTTTTCCGCCACCGAGGTGAAACTATCTGGTTCCTTTCGAATCAAGGATTCCGGAGTGGAAACTGTTTTATGTATGCGAAAAACGAGCCTTACCCTATGTCCAGTATTCCGGTTGGACAGGTAATCTGGCCGAGGTATTTGCATTGAATCACTCTTCCTCTCTTCGGATTTTAAGTGGGAAATCCCGCTCTAACACCAAACCCTATAAAGGCATGACTTGTTGTGTCTTGTAGTCGATTTTGCTTGACAATCTGCTGTACATCAGTGCTGAGCTGCTACATTTTCTGTGAGCCATGAAAAAATGTGGCGAGTTGCTGACGTTCATCTTGCTGCTCAATGTGGCTGGGATCACGGGCTCAGTCCCCGATCAACTGTCCAGTTGGTCATCCTGTCGAATTCTTTCCAGGAACCTCACTTCCAAGGCTTTTAACTACATGCATGGATGGGTAAGTTACCGCAAAAGTTTATTTTAAAACTTTCCCAGTTTATTTAACAGTAATCCAATGATTAAAAAAAAGCTATGAACTCTGCAAATGCCAAGGCAGGTAGCTCCAAGTAAAGTATTGACATTATAAGAATTAAATATTGTAAAATTAGCTTGTAAAAGAAATCTACACAGCATTTTGAAACGCCGAATTGTTTTGGACAGGGACTGAATCTATAAAAAGATCACATTCTGTAAATAATTCGGTGCAAATATTTTATCATTATTATTTTAACGCTATCTAGTTTCTTTATATCTTTAGTTTGTGAGTAGTAATTTATATTAGAGCGAATATTAACGAAATGTTGGACAAACATCAAAATAAAAGCAGGTTGAAGCTCTAAGTGCAGTTTGAAGAAAATGAGAACCAACAGAAGTATAAAGGCTCTCAAATCTTTGAATTATGGATATTGCATAAAGGAGTCGATAGTGATTCTCGAAAACCTTCATTTACAGTAGAGCTGAGGCTGGGATTCCCTGTGTATAGACCTTTGCCCGTGAGGAGGGAGCCAAGAAAATTCGAATTTGAATATTTCTGAAAGACAGACATGTTGCAATGCTCGTCGCGCACTTTTCGGGTTACAGGCAAGACTGCCACATCTCAGACCATCACACCAAATACAGTACACAATAGTAGACACGGCAAAGTCTTGGTCTGTCAGTGGGCTTATCAACCGATTAGCACCCTTTTCGAAAAGCTTTGGCAACGTGTCTTCCTTTTCAGCAAAATTCTTATATTAAATATCCAGTAGACAAGGTTATTAATGGGGAAATTAGGGAGACATGTTCCTCCGATAGTATAGAATAAGCCGTTTCTTACAGGTGGTAACTGTACGATTCAAAATAATTCATATTTTCAGAAATATTTTCTGGTAAGCACAAACCCTGACTCTTTTGTATCAAATTCCAGCTACAATTATGCTAAGTAGTGTAAGTTTTAGTAATGTATAATTAATATAAAAGTACACATCAGAAAATAATGATCAAGTATTGGGCCAAACAATTTCAGATCCTAATTCTTGAATCTTCGAATGATTGGTTCCATGGATAAGTGTACCAATAGTTTGGTACCGAGTCCTGGATTTACCAGGAAGCACCTAGATTCCCCCATCAGCCTGGACTGAGTTAGTTGGTATCCGATGTTGTGACACTTACTTCCAGGTAGTAGTGGCACAACTCAGCCGAACATTTGCAATTCAATACAGAAGTTATTGGAGAACCTCAGCAGGACTGATAAAGAGTCACTGGAACCGAAACATTAACTCTGCTTTCCCTCCACAGATGCTGCCAGACCTGCTGAGTTTCTCTAGCCATTTCTGTTTTTGTTTTAGATCTCCAAAATCTGCAGTTATTTGTCTATTTTCAATTCAATGTCACGTCCTTTTAAAGATATAGGTTAGAATTAATTTAGCCCCGTGTACAATTACACTAAGAACCACGATGTGGAGGTGCCGACGTTGGACCGGGATGGGCAAAGTTAAAAATCACACAACACCAGGTTATAGTCGAACAGGTTTATTTGGAAGTACAAGCTTTCGACAACTACCTGATGAGGGAGCAGCGCTCCGAAAGCTAGTACTTTCAAATAAACTTGTTGGACTAAAACCTGGTGTTGTGTGATGTTTAACTAAGAACCACGGATGAGGAAATCCTTAATTTTTGGAATCCTGTGCGGGATGGGAAATTGAATAAATTTTAGCTACCTAGAGAAGTTAGTAAGTGTTGGCAGATCAGGTCGCGCCTGTGGAAAGAAAAATAGAATAAACGTTCTGGGTCGATGGTATTTCATCATCATTATCTCCGCCTTTTTTGTTCGTATTTCCTTCCACATCACCTTGACTCACGTTAAAGTGAATGAGAAATTGAATTCCGTCAACAGGCCCGCAAGATTTAAAGTCGTCTCATCGCCTAACTGCAGGGACGCTGAGGAAATGCCAAAAGGAGTACTGCCTCTTGGTGAATAATTATTCGCTGTAATAGTAAAGAGGCATCTCTGGACTTCTACTGTCACCAGTTCTCATGAAAGAAGTTGGTTAGAAAGAAATATTCTGTGCAGTTGTTGTCATTCCCCTCCCTCAAATTGAATAACTGTTGGCGATAATTTCTATTCTACAAACGACTGTTCGAAGTACACCGTTTAATAGTTCCATACTCTCACCCATCCACACCATCCCCCGAACCCCAAATGCTGGTTCGAGCGCACTGTCCACAAACACACAGGCCAATGGAGAAATAAACCGTGGGTCATCGTGTTTGGCCGGTGTTTAACAGGCGACAAGTTCTTGTGCTGAGTCAGCTAAAGTTGTTTAATGAGGTGGTAACTGTCACGAAGGTGAACCTGGCACACGAACATTGCACAGGCAAACTTCCAGTTGTAAAAAAAAGGGTCAGAACTTCACAGAGACATTCATCTTTATAAAAGTAAATTTCACAATTCAATTGTGAAAGGATTATTTTCCACAAATGTCAACTATTGAACCTATGACTGTCCCGGAGAATGCAGAAACAAAATACAGTTTGTACAGAAGGCGCAGGTAAATGGGGTCGAATGCATTGCATCAATATGTGTTTGCACAACAGGAAATGAGACACGTCAATCATCGAATTTTTTTTAAAAATCCACCTCATGTTCTCTTGGTCTTTAGCAAGAGTTGACTGTCACAGACTAGCATGGCACTGAAACCTTTGCTGTGCCATAGTTGATCATGTGATACCTGTTCCTGGCTTTATACATCCAGCGTCCAATTTCTCTCAATCGGCTGGAGGATGGGCCTGGCGAACATAGGGAAGTTCCCGGTTCAAACTCTGGCATGTGCTGAATTCTGCTGGGGTTGTGTTCTGCTGGGAATGCTGCGTGTAGTCTAGTAAGAAAAAATAGGGGAACGCGGCACCTGTGTCAATAGGATCAGGATTGCAGCTGTGGACAGATTTTATGGGAATGAGTAACGAGGGCATCAAGGCACCGCAGTTTGGCATAAAATGGCTGTCAAACGAAAATTGAAGTTAAAATATGATAATGTGTTAAAGCTATTTATATAATGATCCGACCGTGATTTTCTGTACAGGAGCATTGCCCGAGAAATTTTAAATTGAATGACAGTGAGGACATCCCACGTATCGAAGTCAGTGATAACTGTGACCCCATCACACTCAGGACAGTTCCAGAGGTAAGCAGTCGCTGACAATGTATGGCAACTCAGTGGTTCTGTTGCTGGATGAATAATGCATCAGAAAGTGTCATCAAAACCCGCTCTGGCAGTTTGAGAACTTTTAAAAAACCGGTATCAGTAAAAGTGACCATTGGATTGTCCTTAAACTCAATATGCTTTATGGAAGGAAACTTTTCTTAATTTATAGACCCACCGCACTACCCCCCACCCTATAATAAATGACACTTCTCATGAGTGACATTTTTCGACTGTGGGAAGAAACCCACGCAGACACGGGGAGTACGTGGTAAAAACAATAACTGCAGATGCTGATGAAGGGCTTTTGCCCGAAACGTCGATTTCGCTGCTCCTTGGATGCTGCCTGAACTGCTGTGCTCTTCCAGCACCACTAATCCAGCACGGGGAGTACGTGCAAACTTCACGCGGACAATCGCCGAAGATCCCTAGCGCTTGTGAGGCAGTAGTCCCAATCACTAAAGCAGCCAGCCACACCGGTAGGCTTGCTGTAGTGTGCTCTGATGAATGTTAGATGAAGGCAACGTTAGGTGTTGTGGTTGTGATGCTGTTCAGCCATGTGACCGACCAATACTAAATAAAACCCGAAAGAACTGAGGATGCTGTAAATCAGAAACAAAAATAAAAATTGGTTCTGAGGAAGGGTCACCGGACCCGAAACGTTAACTCTGATTTCTCTTCACAGAAGAGAAGAAAAGCCAGAGCTGCTGAGCTTTTCCAGCAATCTTGATATTCATCCATGTCATCTTAGTGTTGCTAAACCATCAGAGCGCGGCATGATAAATGCCAGCGATGGAAAAGTTCATGGGCCAAACTACTGTGGATAACGGGACTTGAGTAGAAATGTATATCACTACAGACAAACGCTTACAGCACGAAGATTGGTATCACCAAAGTATCTTTACCCTCTGACTCTTTCAGACGTGCCTTAAGAAAATTAAAGAAGGCCTATCATATTACCGCAATCAGTTCCGCCAACTTGGAAACGTGGAAGAGTCAATACACAACAACGACATGCGGAAATTTGCGCATAATCTTTCTAAAATCATCTTGGATCTCCTCAAGTCAATCAAGGTAATGTTATTTTCTATCATATAGGAGGTTGGAAGGCAATGTTGCTGCTGCTGCATATGTGCGCGGCCACTAAGCTACCTGCAGGGTATTACGCTGGCCCTGTGCTGTGATGTATGTGTGCGTCCCCACACACAAAGTTTAAATGGATCATAATAAAACTAAAAATAAAACTATCACCCACAACATATTTTAAACGAAATATTGCCGGTGCGTTTTCTGAAGAGGGGAGTGATGAGGCTCGAAAGGAATGGAGAACAGTCGTTCGATGAGTAACTGTTGGACGTTTGTATGTTAGACATCTTGCGTAATTAGAGGTTAATAATCAAAATCCTTTGTATCTTGGAGCAACGAACGTTTTAATACACATAAACAGAATGACTTTCAAATGTGGTGAAAAGAAACCGTAGCTCACCTTCTGCTTTTAGCACCTCAACGTTCCGTTAGAAAAATGCATGTACAAGAAAATGTGAGAGTAATGAAATCAGCCATGAGAGACGGACGTCAAACTTTGGCGGCTGATGTATTAAACATATTAGAGATCCGTTGACAATGGTTTATAAAATCTATTCTTCATTCGGCAAGATTAAGAAAAGGTTGGTCAGGATGTCTTGTTTGACGGAAGTAGCTTTGAAGTAGACAACTCCGACATGAATAGGTTGTTCAGAAAGCATTTGGGAAAACAGGGCATGAGCTCTTTTCAGTGATTTGTACTTTTAATATCGGAAAAATGTGATGCACAGAGAAGCCTGGTATTTATAAGACCTTTGAAGAGCTAAATGATACAGAAACTGAAAGCTACACTCTGTGTCTAGTTAAGCCCTTCACTTAAACTTGACATTAATAAATTCTATTCCATATACTTCATAATCAAGTGTCTCATATTCAAAATATGTGCTATGAACCAGAAGAGGAAGGAGGTTGAATACTAACAAGAACCATTTGTAATGTCAGTTATTTTTTATTAATTTTTGTACTGTGACCTCCACACACTGGCCAAATAGAGAACCCTTTCAACTAACAGAGAGGAGATACTTCATCACTTCAACCTGAATTGATCTAAATCCACATCCCCGAGGTGAAAGTGGAGCATCTAGCCCAACTGCACCATCCAGTTTCCAAATGGCTAAATTATCCATGATATTTACTGTGTGATGTAATTCAAATTGTGCAAAATATCACATTAGCTGTGCTACAGGGGTAATTTTTGCTGTCTTGTTAATGTTCAGTACTTGTTATTTTTTAGAACTCAGACAGCAGCGCAGATGACAGGACCATAGACAGAGTGGCTGCGGATAATAGACCTGTCAAGATACACAAGATCAGAGATTGGGAGCTGAACTGTACATTGTTTAGAACACTTGAGAGATTTCAGTCCTTCTCATCTCTGGTGGCTCGTGTCTTTGGACATCCTTCAGGAAACCCTTCGGAACATCAGAACACTGGGGATTGTGGGGTATAGTTCAGAGAGTTGATGGACATTCCAGAAAATTGTTATTCTAATCTTTTGAAGATAATTCCAGAGCTTAATGTTTTTGAGAGGTGGAAGTTTTATGAAAAAGTGGCTGGACAAAATGAAGTGGTGTTACACCAATGCTAGTGACTATCGCAATAGCTGAAGGATTTTAGATTTCTAAATCAAAAGGGATTTCTATGGGTTGTTCTGGAATAGTTCAGCTTCATCACCTTGTCAAAAAAATGTTTTTGTCCTCACTGTTTTCTAACTTATTAGTTTGATTTTGGAAGGTAATTAATTAAAAGGTTTTTAAAAATCTGCAAGAAATTTTGCTTTGACCTCTGGAAATATGACACTTTCCATACATTAATCTCACAGCTGCAAAGCATGTGCATTTTTACTTTCTTCATTAAGTTCCTTTAACATTTGAAACTTTGTAGTGAACAAACTGTAATAAAGCTCACCTTACACATCATCTGTCAAGTATCTGATAAAGAACTGGAAGGGTCATCATACCAAATGAAGTTGTCTGTGTCTAATAATGGGTTCAGTTGAATAGAAAAGGTGCAGAATGGCACACAGGATTAACAAATTGTCCTTTCACTTCCAGAAACTGGGTTTGAGTCCAGCATAGATAGCTGGGATGAGAGATTCCTCTGACTGTCCATTTTAAGATAATGTTTAAATACAAAAGAATGTCTAGGCATGAAGGAGAAGAGTGACAACACAAGGAGGTCAGGAAAGGGGGAAGAGGGAGAGGAAAAATAAGCTATGAAACAAAAGGAACAGAAAAGAGCCAGAAAACTGCCAAAGGAGCCTGAGGCATAGTAATCAACCCGAGAGTGAAAAACAGATGATATAGAACATTATTTAACTATGCACTGAATAAAAGAAGAAACATGAAAGAATAAAAAGATTTGGATCATCAGCTATTCCAGCACCTCATGTGGTACTGGTCTAGATCTGTCTTCTAAGAGTTCTACCAAACTCTTAGTCCATGGTATGGTCTGCTGTTTGACCCCGTGGGAGTGGAATAGCCTGGACCCCATTATCTATCTAGCTAAACAAACAGCTGAGACTAGGAAATCAAAAGTTCCATTGGACCAACACAGGAGACTACATACTGTCCATAATTTCATCAAAGGCACCATTCTTCATTGGTGAGAGTAGGCACATGTTGACAAGATATTTGACTGAAGCATTACAGCCAAGCCCAATTATATCCTGATCAAATATTCAAACACAAGGCAGTAAAGATTTGTCGAGGCAGTGAGCTCATTTCAATTAATGGCAAGCATCAGCTGGTTGCCTTCATGCTCCAAAACAAATTTTGGACTGTTTGCCTCACTGTCAGTTGCAACCAGGTAGATGCTTTAAGGATGGAGGGCAGACAACAGTAAGGGGACCAATCACAGCCAGCAATGGCCCTCAGGCATGCCATGCAGTTGATTGGAGAGGTTATTGAAGTGTGATAGCATTTATTTTATGGCAACTGCATTCATGCTTGGAAGTTCTAACTACATTAGGCCTGGCATCTGGATCCACCTAGGCCAAAGCAATTCCTGTGAGGGCTACTACAACAGATGTTAGGCCCCAAATTAAGGTATGGGGATAAATGCTCCATCCACCCTACATGAAGGAGAATTGGCAGATAGTGGAGGCTATGGAATTGGGTGCCATTTCCATGTACTTTGTTCCCTGCAACTACCTGTCCACCACACTACAATTTTACTAGCAGTGGTATGCCCACACATGGGCCAACTGAGGTCTTTACGTGGCCAACTCAACACGTATAAGCATGTATAATTTTATGATTAAATCAAAATTACTGCATCATGGCCTGAAGGAAAATTATTTCTCTAATTAGATGAGTCAGAGTAGGACAATAGACTCTTGCTTCCTCTTGTGGGTAGATCAGAGCTTCACCTGCACTGTCCCTGGAAAGAGGATTTACTAACATTGGGGTTTTCAGTCTGTGGTTTACACAGAGTTCCTGTGCACAATGATCACAAACCAGAATTCTACATAAAAATGATTCATAATTAAAAAATAAAGTCTTACACCGTTCATGACCTCAGAACTTCCCAAGTGCTTTACAGTTCTTCTTTTGGAAGAGTAGTCATTGTTGTAATGTAAAGAAATATGACATATTTGCACACATTAAGTTCCCACACACAGCAATGTGATAAATGACCAAGCAAATAATTACTCAACATCCAACTTAATTCTACTCTTACATAACTGGAAACTGAGAGTACCAGGTCTTTTCAAACTTGCCAGTTGAAACAATTTGTCTGTGCAAGCACAGTCATTTTATAGATCTTGGTCAAATCATCTTAAATCTACACTTTCTTAAATAGTAGAAATACAGCTCTTTGAGCTAATGTGCAGACTAATCTCAGTGTCCAAGGCTCACATTCCGAGAAAATATGTGGGAGAAAAGAGAAAGGAAATCAAAGGTAGAAATAAAAGACATAATATAAGAACAGAAACATGCTGCATTGGAATTATTATAAAATACATAAAAAATCTCAACAATAAACATAGATGGCTTGGTAACTTTGGTCCAGGAAGAGGTTGCCCAGCTCCTGAGCAATTTAGGACTCACAAAAGAAGAAATGGGACTAGATTAGGTTAAGATATCTGGTTGGCATGGACAAGTTGGACAGAAGTGTCTGTTTCCATGCTGTACATCTCTATGACTCTAAAAGTTAAGCAGCCTGGTTACAAAGGGAATCAACTTATCTCCTAAGCCAGGGATTGATAAAGGGGGATTCAAAGTAAACTTATCAAAATTTCCTTGCTGGAGATGTTTAAAAATGTTATTTATACTTAATTCATCAAAAAATGCACGAGATATTTAAACATTCAACAAGAAAGTATATTTTATCAAAAATTGCTTTTTACATATTGCAATTACATTTGTAGCCATACGAGGGTGCACAAAACTTGACAAGACCAAGTTCTCAGGATTGGGCAACATGTAGTATGCCTCTGAGGGTGAGATCAATTTGTTATCATCTTCTAATTCAATTCATGTCAATTCTGTTTGAACTTCTGTCAGTCGCATTCATTTTTTCTATTGCCGTGAGTTTATCTCTGAATCGTACAGCTACTAATCCCTCTTCTTCATCATTTCTGATTATTTCATATTTTATTTTAATTTAATATTTTATTGTTAGCCCTACTTTTCATGTAGACACGTTTCATGTTTTTGGTTCCTTGGTGCAAATTATTGCCTCCAGTTTCCCAAATTTTATTTCCAATGCTGTCTAAATTGCTGGAAAGACAGCATATTTTGCTCCTTTGACTTAATTTTTAGCATTCCTTAGGCAGCTCAGTTTTATAAATGTTTTTGTTCCCTGACCATTTATGTTAACATTGTTTCTGATCTTATTCTGACCATTACTTTCATCTCCTGTTTCCTGTAACTTCACACTTCTGTTATTTTCACAAGATCCTGCCATTCCACCCATCCCAATTCCAATGATTTAAAGCCAATGAAGTACTTATGAAGTCTAGTTACGGTTGAGGAAACATAGCAGCAATTTGCGCACAACAAGCTCCCAAAAACAACATGAGGGTTGACCATTTAGTATGAGCAATCCTCATTGCAGATCAACATGTTGTATGAGGCCATCTGCATTCTTGCTCATTGGTTCGCTTTCCTGCCATCATCTTCTTTCTGTGCATAGATTTATAGGCAAGGTAGAAGAAAGGTATTTGCTGGTCTAATGAGAAGATGCTCTTGCCTTAAACATGATGTAGTTTGTTGCATGATAGCAACTAATTACACATTACACTGCGATGACAGACATTGTTGCAGAAACTATGAGGAGAAGCTAAACGGTAAGTCTTAATCATTCAAGATCATAAGCTGTGACCTCATCAAGTCCACATAACATCATAATTGTGGTTGGCATTTAAGGCACGCCTTCATATTAACCCTTTAGGTTGTTACACCCTTTTACAACATTTGTAGCATCAGTTGAGAAATAAATATTGCCCTGAAGAGTGGGAAGAACTCTCCCTCAATTCTTCTTCAAAATAAATAGTACCATCTGGTCCATTGCATCCACCTGCAAGGCCACATGGTACTATGTATCTAATTCACAAGACTGCACCTCTAACAGTGCAGCATAAACTCAAAACTTCAGTAAAGACCACATCTTTTTATATTTTTTCTGTATTTCTAATTGAGGACTAAAGTGAGAAAAGAACTGGTTTTGAACGGTTTGATTCTTTTTTGAAAGCAAGTAGCCAGGCACTCAATGCAAGCATCATTTATACAGCTGCATATTTGAGCAGTGGTTAAAGTGTGGTTGCAGACAAACTGGAGCTGAAGTGTTGTGTACAGATAGAGCTGTGGTTAATACAAGTAGCTGATTGGTTTGTGGACTTTTTACCAGTTTTCAATGACAATGGCCTTCCATTTTCCAACAACTATGTGATTAGTTCTCAGGTAGCTGATCAGCTTGGGGCTGTGAACAAGAAAAAGAAAAGCTTTTCAGATCTCCAACAGCTCAGAAACCCTCTCTGTTTTCTACAATAAATGCCACTTTAAGCCTGAAGAAGATCAGTTTATTCTTCCATCAACAGTTACTGTATGTTGTGACTTTTAATTGATAAATTAGAAACATTTTAAGAGAACCAACCATCCCATGACTCTTAGAAAGTAATGGAAGCAACCAGAGAAGGACGATGGTGAAGCGGTGTTCTGACGAACACAAGAATCATAAGAATAATCTCAGTAATCTTTGTGAACAGGAGCCACTGAACTGCTTTCCCAGTTTTTCTATCCATGAATAACTTCCTCAGAAGCTAAGGAAATTTCGCATAAAGAAAGGCTGGATAGGTTGGAACTTTTTTCATTGGAGAATAGGAGGTTAAGAGGTAACCTTATAGAAGTTCATAAAATCATGAGGGGTATAGATAGGGTTAATGGTGTGTTTCTTTCCCCTCGGATGGGGGATTTCAAGACAAGGCTGAACATTTTTAAGGTGAGAGGAGAGAGATTTAAAAAATACACAAGAGGCAAATTTTTTTACACAGAGGGTGGTTCACATGTGGAATGAACCTCCTGAGGAGGTAGTGGTGTGGGTGCAATTACAATCATTAAAAGACATTCGGATAAGTGCATGAATAGGAAAGGTTTGGAGGGATATGGGCAGGTGGGATTAGTTTAGTTTGGGATTATGTTCAGCATGTGTTGGTTGGATCAAAGGGTCTGTTTCCATGCTGTATGACTTTGACTCAATGACTCTATGTCCATAAAACATAGAACATTACAGCACAGTCCAGGCCCTTCGGCCCTCGATGTTGCACCGACCTGTGAAACCAACCTGAAGCCCATCTAACCTATATTATTCCATTTTCATCCAGATGTCTATCCAATGACCATTTAAATGCCCTTAAAGTTGGTGATTCTGGATTAGTGGTGCTGGAAGAGCACAGCAGTTCAGGCAGCATCCAAGGAGCAGTAAAATCGACGTTTCGGGCAAAAGCCCTTCATCAGGAATAAAGGTAGTGAGCCTGAAGCGTGGAGAAATAAGCTAGAGGAGGATGGGGGTGAGGAGAAAGTAGCATAGAGTACAATAGGTGAGTGGGGGAGGGGATGAAGGTGATAGGTCAGGGAGGAGGGTGGAGTGGATAGATGGAAAAGAAGATAGGCAGGTAGGACAAGTTATGGGGACAGTGCTGAGCTGGAAGTTTGGAACTAGGGTGAGGTGGGGGAAGGGGAAATGAGGAAACTGTTGAAGTCCACATTGATGCCCTGGGGTTGAAGTGTTCCGAGGTGGAAGATGAGGCGTTCTTCCTCCAGGCGTTGGATGGTGAGGGAGCGGCGGTGAAGGAGGCCCTGGATCTCCATTTCCTCGGCAGAGTGGGAGGGGGAGTTGAAATGTTGGGCCACAGGATGGTGTGGTTGATTGGTGCGAGTGTCCCAGATATGTACCCTAAAGCGCTCTGCAAGGAGGTGTCCAGTCTCCCCAATGTAGAGGAGACCGCATTGGGAGCAACGGATACAATAAATGATATTCGTGGATGTGCAGGTAAAACTTTGATGGATGTGGAAGGCTCCATTAGGGCCTTGGATGGAGGTGAGGGAGGAGGTGTGGGCCCAGGTTTTGCAATTCCTGCGGTGGCAGGGGAAGGTGCCAGGATGGGAGGGTGGGTTGTAGGGGGGCGTGGACCTGACCAGGTAGTCACGGAGGGAACGGTCTTTGCAGAAGGTGGAAATGGGTGGGGAGGGAAATATATCCCTGGTGGTGGGGTCTTTTTGGAGGTGGCGGAAATGTTGGCGGATGATTTGGTTTATGCGAAGGTTGGTAGGGTGGAAGGTGAGCACCAGGGGCGTTCTGTCCTTGTTACGGTTGGGGGGGTGGGGTTTGAGGGCGGAGGTGCAGGATGTGGATGAGATGCATTGGAGGGCATCTTTAACCACGCGGTCTCTAAAGAAGGAGGCCATCTGGTGTGTTCTGTGGTGAAAATGGTCCTCCTGGGAGCAGATACGGCGGAGGCGGAGAAATTGGGAATACGGGATGGCATTTTTGCAGGAGGTAAGGTGGGAAGAGGTGTAATCCAGGTAGCTGTGGGAGTTGGTGGGTTTGTAAAAAATGTCAGTGTCAAGTCGGTCATCATTAATGGAGATGGAGAGGTCCAAGAAGGGGAAGGAGGTGTCAGAGATGGTCCAGGTAAATTTTAGGTCAGGGTGGAATGTGTTGGTGAAGTTGATGAATCGCTCAACCTCCTCGCAGTCATCAATGTAGCAGAGAAAGAGGTGGGGAGTGGTGCCGGTGTAATTACGGAAGATCGACTGTTCTACGTAGCCAACAAAGAGACAGGCATAGCTGGGGCCCATACATGTGCCCATGGCTACCCCTTTGGTCTGGAGGAAGTGGGATGATTCGAAGGAGAAATTGTTAAGGGTGAGGACCAGTTCGGTCAAACGAATGAGTGTGTCGGTGGAAGGGTACTGTTGGGGACGTCGGGAGAGGAAAAAACGGAGGGCTTGGAGGCCCTGGTCATGGCGGATGGAGGTGTAGAGGGATTGGATATCCATGGTGAAGATAAGGCGTTGGGGGCTGGGGAAACGGAAGTCTTGGAGGAGGTGGAGGGCGTGGGTGGTGTCTCGAACGTATGTGGGGAGTTCCTGGACTGGGGGGATAGGACAGTGTCGAGGTAGGTAGAAATGAGTTCAGTGGGGCAGGAGCATGCTGAGACAATGGGTCGGCCAGGGTGGTCAGGCTGGTGGATCTTGGGAAGGAGGTAGAACCGGGCAGTGCGGGGTTCTCGGACTATGAGGTTGGAAGCTGTGGGTGGGAGATCTCCTTAAGTGATGAGGTTCTGTATGGTCTGGGAGATGATGGTTTGGTGATGGGGGGTGGGGTCATGGTCGAGGGGGCGGTAGAAAGAGGTGTCCTCGAGTTGGCATTTAGCTTCAGCGGTGTCATTGTTTTTACTTTAAAGTTGGTGAGTCTACTACTGTTCCAGGCAGGCCGTTCCATGCCCCTACTACAATCTGAGTAAAGAAACTACCTCTGACATCTGTCTTATAACTATCATTGCCCAATTTAAAGCTATGTCCCCTCATGCTAGCCATCACTATCTGAGGAAAAGGCTGTCACGGTCCACCCTACCTAACCCTCTGATTACCTTATATGTCTCAATTAAGTGATCGCTAAACCTTCTGCTCTCTAATGAAAACAGCCTCAAGTCCCTCAGCCTTTCCTTGTAAGACCTTCCCTCCATACCAGGCAACATCCTGGTAAACCTCCTCTGAACCTTTTCCAAAGCTTCCACATCCTTCCTATAATGCGATGACCACAACTGTATGCAATACTCCAAGTGTGGCCGCACCAGAGTTTTGTGCAGCTGCAGCATGACCTCATGGTTCCGAAACTCAATCCCTCTACTAATAATCGCTAACACACCATATGTCTTCTTAACAACCCTGTCAACCTGGGTGGCAACTTTCAGGGATCTATGCACGTGGACACTGAGATCTCTCTGCTCATCTACACTACCAAGAACCTTATCATTAGCCCAGGACTCTTTATTCCTGTTGCTCCTTCCAAAGTGAATCACCTCACACTTCTCCACATTAAACTCCATTTGCCACCTCTCAGTCCAGCTCTGCAGCTTATCTACATCCTTCTGTAACCCCCAATATCCTTCGGCACTATCCACATCTCTACTGACCTTAGTGTCATCTGCAAATTTACTAACCCATCCTTCTACTCCCTCACCCAGGTAACTTATTAAACTGACAACAGCAGTGGACCCAAACACATCCTTGCAGTACATCACTAGTAACTGAACTCCAGGATGAACATTTCCCATCAACCACCACCCTCTGTCTTCTTTCAGCTAGCCAATTTCTGATCCAAACCGTTAAATCGCCCTCAATCCCATGCCTCTGTATTATGTGCAATAGCCTACCATGGGGAACCTTATCAAATGCCTTACTGAAATTCATATACACCACATTAACCGCTTTACCCTCATCCAGCTGTTTGGTCACCATCTCAAAGAACTCAATAAGGTTTGTGAGGCACAAAATGATGTTGACTATCCCCAATCAATTTATTCCTTTCTAGATGATTATAAATCCTGTCTCTTATAATCTTTTCCAACACTTTACCCACAATCGAAGTAAAGCTCACTGGTCTATAATTACCAGGGTTGTCTCTACTCCCCTTCTTGAACAAGGGAACAACATTTGCTATCCTCCAGTCTTCTGGCACTATTCCTGTAGACAATAATGACAAAGATCAAAGCCAAAGGCTCTGTAATCTCCTCCCTGGCTTCCAGAGAATCCTTGGATAAATCCCATCTGGCTCAGGGTACATATCTATTTTCACACTTTCCAGAATTGCGAACATCTCCTCCTTGTGAACCTCAATCACATCTATTCTAGTAGTCTGTATCTCAGTATTCTCCTCGACAATATTGTCTTTTTCCAGTGTGAATACTGATGAAAAATATTAATTTAGTGCTTCCCCATCTCCTCCGACTCCACGCAAAACTTCCCACTCCTATCCTTGATTGGCCCTAATCTTATTCTCGTCATTCTTTTATTCCTGATATACCTATAGAAAGCCTTAGGGTTTGCCTTGATCCTATCTGCCAACGACCTCTCAAGTCCCCTCCTGGCTCCATAAAGACTCTTACAAATATTTGTAGATGCACCATAGAAAACATCCTATCTGGGTGCATCACAGCGTGGTATGGCAACTACTCTTCCCAAGAACCAATGAACTACAGAGAGTTGTGAACACATTCCAGTCCATCACACAGCCCAGTCTTCCATCTATCAACTTTATCTATTCTTCCCGCTGCATTAGGAAAACAACCAACATAACAACAAAAGACCGCTCCCACCCCGGTTTAACTCTCTTCCACCCTCTTTCATCGGACAGAAAGCATAAAAGTTTGTCAACACATATGAACAGATTCAAGAACAGCTTCTTCCCTGCTGTTATCAAACTTTTGAATGGACCTCTTTAATGTTCATGTTGATCTCTCTTTACACCTTCTCAGCAGCTGTAACACTGTATCCTACACTCTGTTCTGTTATCCTGATGCATTTGTATCGTATGATCTGCCTGTAATGCATGTAAGACATGACATTTCACTGTACCTTGGTACATGTGACAGTAATAAATCAAAACAAATTTTTTTTTTCTTGTGCGTGTGTGAGAGTGGGAGCATGCACACACACTTAAGGGGGAGTTTATAAGGAGATTAGAGTTTTACACAGCAGAATTGTATGCCAATGGTTCATAATTCTGAACCTGTAGCTAGAGTATATTTATTTGTGATAAATAGGCATTCTTGTTAAGTACAGAAACCTTAATTGTCATCTGAGATTATCTGCTCAACTCCTTCCTGTCTCAGATGAAAATATATCACAAAACCCAATAACATTCTTTCCAATCGTGCTCTAGATTAAATTGCTTTCAAACAACTTACATCTTTTCTAATTTTTCTTCTACTCACTATGTATCCTCTAACTCAAGAATGAGTGAAAAATTGGAATAACTTTAAAATTTTAATTGGATAGGAACCATTGTTCTGGGAAATTAAGTAGGACAAATAAATGATACAAAAATAGAGAAAATAATTGGGAAATAATGAGTCACAACTTAGTTATATTCCATGTAAGAACTGCCGTGTTTGATGTGGGAGCTGAATTGGAAATAAAGTAATGTTCAATGAGATAAGAACAAATCCGAGCCAAACTAATTGGGCAGGAAAGGCAGCAAACAGAATTAGTATGGAAAATGTTCAAATGAAATGGACAGAGGGTAGAATGAATAGATTCCTACAATGAAAAGATAAAAGTCTGCTTTTACAAATCTTGAAGCCAATGAGAATATAGGTGTTCAAGAGGAGGTTGTGGAATAATTGTTAGAAAGAAGTGTAGACATTGGCATTTGAAAAATGAGCAGAAAACAAATTGGATAACAAACTGGGCTTGGACATCTTTACATAGACAGCTGACGGAAGTCAGACATGGCACAGTTTTTCAATACTCCTGAAGTATGAAAGGTGTGCTGTGAGGCTGGATAGTCAAAGTAATGCTATTTTTAAAGAAGGGAGAAAAAGGTAAGCAAGGTAACAATGAACCAAATAATGTAATGTCAATTGTGCGCAAACTCTCAGAATCCATAATCTCCAATTAAACAAATCAGCTTTTAGAGAAGCACATGCAGTCAATGTGAATTCAGTAAAAGCAAATCGTGGTTGGTAAATTTGATAGAGACTTTTAAATGAAATCAATTGAGACAATTTTCAACTTTGGTTGGTTGCTTCTTGTTCAAGTGGTAAAGAGGCCCGCCACCATTGAGACACTGGATTCATTTAAATCTGGCAGGTGAGCATCTGGGTCCTAGCAAGGTAAATCCCAGGAGGGAGTCACTATCATGAAGGGTGGGGTCCCAAGGCAGAAGTAACTCAGACTATGTTTGGAAAATAGTCCAGCTACTTCAAGGCCCATTAAGCTAGATAGCTACTAAACCCCTTCTGTGGAACCTATTGGCATGTCCACAGTACAGGTTTTGACAATGTTTGAGTAAAAATGGGTATTAGGGACCTATTTACTTCAGAGCATTCTAATTTCCAAGGTAAAAGAGGTTTATCATCCGAAACAAACAAGGTCTTGGATACACAGTGTTCATTCCCTTTCCGAATGATGTTTGGCTGGAGGTAACACAGCAATAAGGCTACTCACCTCATTGATACCCCATTGGTGTCAGATGGAGTAGTGAAATTCTTTAGAGGAACAGAGGTGTGGGAGGGATAGTGGAAATGTTACTCAAGTGGCAATTTAAAACCTCAGGTTAATATTCTGGGACATGAGTTTGAATTCCACCATGGCAATTGGTGAAATTTGAATCCAATGAAAATCTGGAATAAAAACTGGACTAATGGCAACTATATAATCAATGTCAATTGTTGTAATCAAAAACAGCTGGTTCACTTCCCTTGAGAGGGAGCACGTGGTATCTACCAATGCCCTTGAGGTTTTCAGGGAGAGCTGGGCACCACGGGGTGTGAGGTGTTTTATTTCCCCCTCCGATTCTATTTTGATTTGATCCATAGCACCCCACCTCCACCACCCCCGCCCCCCCCCTCCCCCCCACCTTCACATTTTTGATCACTTTGGCACTGCCTTGTTTTGAGAAGGGCACTGCTTGTCACATGTGACTCTAGACCTACAGCAGTATGGTTGACTCTTAACTGCCCTTGGGACAATTAGGGATTGTCAATAAATCTTGGCCCAACCAGCTATTCTAAGAGTTTCAAAGAATGAGGTGTGACCTCATTGAAATATACAAAATTCTTACAGGGTTCAACAGCGTAGCTTGCAGGAAGGGTAGTTCCCCTGGGGTTCAGAGACAGAGTCTCACAATGAGGGCCAGACTATTTAAGACTGAGATGAGGAAGCACTTCTTCTCTCAAAGGGTGGTGAATCTTGGGAATTCTCGATCCCAAAGAACTATGGGGGTTCAATCATTTAGCTTCTTCAAAACAAAGATCAGTACATTTCAAGATATTACACAAATGAAGAGATATGAGGATAATGTGGGAAAAGTATGTTGAAGTAAAAGGTCAGCCATGATGTACAGTAGTGCAACAGGCTAGAGGGGTTGAGTGGCCCATACACGCTCCCATTTCTTGCATTCTCCTCCTCCTGCCTCATGGTCATAAATCCACCAGTAGGCATTACATTGATTTTCTGACATTGCCGTGTTGGTAAGTCCAAGCCTTCCCCTTATGTTGGATTTCGTAAACCCACTATGGATCAGGAAGGAAATATCTCTTTGTGATTGGACAGTATCAGTTTCTCAGTAATGACTCAAATAAGCAAAAATAGGCTTCCCCAATTTCTCACTTTCATGAACACATTTTTAGAAAGGTAGAATTCTTTAGAGTAGCCTCAAACACTGTATACTCTGTTTGTATTTTCTAGCACTGAGTTTTGTGACAAATTATTGAAATAGTTATCTCAAGGTCTTCCCTCAGTTTACTATAGGGTGCCACTCATGGGGTTGGGGATTTGGTGGTTGAAGAGTGGGATAGCACATTCATTTTTACATCTTTAAATTCAGAGTGCCGGTTATTATTTACTTCAGTTAGAGAGTCATATGATTTACAAAAGGTCACCATGACTGCACCCCACATACTGGACAGCGGTCCTGGTTTCAGTGAGAAGTTCTGAGGCCCACTATGGGTAACTCTCCATTCTGGAAAGGCAACAGAGAGAGAAAGAGAGAGAGACAGAAAGATAGGGAATGGAGGGAAAAGGAGAGTCAGAAGGTGGGCACATAGTGAAGCTGATCCTGGGACTCTGCTCCTCTCTTTAACCTGGCAGAATCTCCTATTTTGCCATGGTACACCATGCCTGAATGTCTGAGGAGAGAGCTGCATGTGAGAGCCAAGCATTCAGCATACAATAGAAACATGATTGCTTGCTTGTGTTAGCTGCTCAAACCTGGAAGGTGGCCAGTTGTCAGTAACATTAGTTGAATGAAACTCAGTTACCATAAAAACATGGTCACTCACTTCCTTGTCTGCACACATATCATAGAATAGTACAAACTTATAAACAGTCCATCCAGCCTGTCCACATAATTGCAATGTACTTGATTAATTCACAGGATTTGGATGTCACTGGCTAGGCCAGCAATTATTGACCATCCCTGTTGCCCTTGAGAAGGTGGTATTGAACCTTCTTGAACCACTGCAGTCTATTTAGCATAGACTATTTAACCCATGATGCTGTTAGGAAGGCAGTTCCAGGACTTAAATTGAATTGGATTGAATTGAATTAGCTTTATTGTTACGCACTCAAACCACTTCAGTGCCATCTTAGGTATAAGGAGAAAATGAGGACTGCAGATGCTGGAAATCAGAGTCGAGAGTGTGGTGCTGGAAAGATACAGCAGGTCAAGCAGCATCTGAGGAGCAGTAGAATCAACATTTCGGGCATAAGCCCTTCATCAGGAAGCCCTTCTTGATGAAGGGCTTGTGCCCGAAGCATCAATTATCCTGCTCCTCGGATGCTGCCTGACCTGCTGTGTCTTTCCAGCACCACACTCATCTTAGGTATAATTCTTAGTTACAGAATAGAGAAATGAAGAAAATGTTACATTACAATGATACACAGTTTAACCATAGGTCAGAAAACTAAGAAGCAAAGTTAAAAAGAAAAATATCATAGTCTCTCTCCAAAGACTCTCTACAGCAGACCAGCGCAAGGGACCTCCATGTGGTCTGACTGCTGGCTGCCACCATGCTCTGCACTGGGCTGTTGCCCCTGCTCCTGCACCGGGCTGCTATTGCCATGGTCTGCACTGGGTTGCCGGCATCCCGCTGTTCACTAGCATCCTTGCTCCGGCCGCTGGCATCTCCTTCAACCCCACTTCAGAGACCGGGGCCTGGTGTCTGAGGCCGAGAGAGGGAGAAAGAAAAGAAAAAGAACGGGTGGAGCACAGCAGCTCTGGCTGGAGAGTCCTACTCTGCCAGATTTTAACCCAATGACAGTGAAGGTGCATAGAGTCATAGAGATGTACAGCACGGAAAAAGACCCTTCGTTCATCTCGTCCATGGCAGCCAGATACCCTAACCTAATTTAGTCCCATTTGCCAGCACTTGGTCTACATCCCTCTAAACCCTTCCTATTCATATAGCGATCCAGATGCCTTTTAAATGTTGTCAGCCTCCACCTCTTCCTCTGGCAGCTCATTCCACACACGCACCACCCTATGTGTGAAAATGTTGCCCCCTAAGTCTCTTTTATATCTTTCCCCTCTCACCCTAGACCTATGCCCTCTAGTTCTGGACTCCCCTGCCCCAGGGAAAATGTTATATTTTTAAGTCTGGCTTGGAGGGGAAGCTTCGGCACAGTCAGGAAGGAGAAATCCTATCTAGAGTGAGACATAGCCCGAGTGAGAATATAGTTTGGGGAATTTGGTGGCAATGTGGGAATTCGGTGCAGAGGGTAAGAGATGCTTTTTATTTGCTTTGCTTTGGCTGATAGCTTCTAAGTTTTTTTTTAAACAGGATAATTGAAGCCCAGGATCAGGGACACATCACAAAACAGTGACACCACACGTAAACCATAAGTTCTTTGGTTGATGAAGGCTTTTAATTTGACTACCTATCATAGATTACTTTCAAATTGAAGGTAAATAGGAGAAATATTTACATGCTACAAACTTAAAGACCACAATGATTTTTTTAGAAAATCAAATAAAGAGCTAAGTATTTAAAGTAGAGATACTGGGTCAGGTGATGTGCTGTACCTGCAGGATGTAGAAACTCGTGGATCCTATTGTGATTCATAGTGACCACGAATAGCAAGTGTTGGTTACTTGAGGAACTCCAGCTCAGAGTTGATGAGCTGGAGCCTGAACTTCAAATGCTGCAATAGATCAGGGAGGGGGAGAGTTACCTGGATGCTATGTTTCAGTAAGCGGTCACATCTCCTAGATTAGCTACCTCGAATTTGGTCAGTGGTCAGGGACAGGTGGGTATGACTAAGAGCGAGGCAGGTAGAGGCATCCAGAGGTAATGTTGAGGAGCCTCAGCCCTTGGGCTTGTCTCGCAGGCTTGAGATTCTTGCTCCCTGTATATATTGGAGCAGGGGCTGTAAGGAGGATGAGCAGTTTGACCAGAGCACTGTGAAACAGGGAGCCATTCAGGACGGGGGGAGAAAAGAGAGGTGTAGTTGTAATCAGGGATAGTACAGTTAGAAGAATAAATACTATTCTCTGTGGCCAGGACTGGCAGTCCTGAGGGCTTTTTTACTTGCCTGGAGTTCAGGATATCTCATCTGGGCTGCAGAAGAACTTGGAGTGGGAGGGGAAAGATCCAGTTATTGTAGTCCCGATATGTACCAACAAAAAAGGTAGAAAGAGTAAAGCTGAGGGAATATAAGCAGCTTGGGGCTAAATTAAAAAACAGAACCAAAACGGTAATAACTTCTGGATTATGACCTGAGCCATGAGCAAATTGGTACAGGATCAAAAAGATTAAAGAGGTAAGCATTTGGCTCAAAGATTGGTGTGGGAGAAAAGGGTTCAAATCAATGGGACATTGGCACCAGTACTGGGGAAGTGGGGAGCTGTTCCAGTAGGACAGGTTCCACCTGAATCAGGCTAGGACCAGAGTCCTGGCAATTCACATAACTAGGCCAAGGGATAGGGCTTTAAACTAATTAATGGTAGGTTTCAATTGCATGGAAATTATGGGAAAAATTCAAGTGGGGGAGAAGGACTCAGTAGAGGTTATTAAAGTTTCCAGAACAAGTAACAGAACAGAGAGTATGGAATGGATCAGGAATCTAACTTCAAGCATAGCAGATAAAGGGACAACTATGAGAAGGGCGGCAGTCAACAGAGGACTGAGGGTGTTACACCTAAATGCACTAATGGTAAGTGAAACTTGTAGCACAGATTGAAATTGGCAGGTATGATGTTGTGGGTTTCACAGAGACATGGTTGCAAGGCGATCAGGGATGGGAACTAAATATCCAAGGATACACATCCAATTGAAAGGACAGGCAGATGGCAGAGAGGGTGGGGTTGTCTTGTTAATAAGAAATGAAATTAAATCAATAGCAAGAAGTGAAATGGAGTCGGAACGTGTATAATGTGTTTAGGTAGAGTTGAGAACTGCAAAGGGAAAAAGACCCTGATGGGAGTTATGTACAGCCCTCCCAGCAGTAGTCAGGATTTGAGGAGGAAAATAAATCAGGAGATAGAAAAGGTGTGTAAGAAAATCACAATTACAACAATCACAAGAACTTCGATGTGTAGGTGAACTGGGAAAATCGGGTTGGTAGTGGATCTCAAGCGACTGACTGTGTGGAGTTTGCACATTCTCCCCATGTCTGTGTGGGTTTCCTCCGGGTGCTCCGGTTTCCTCCCACAGTCCAAAAATGTGCAGGTTAGGTGAATTGGCTAAATTGCCCGTAGTGTTAGGTGAAGGGGTAAATGTAAGGGAATGGGTCTGGGTGGGTTGCGCATCGGCGGATCAGTGTGGACTTGTTGGGCTGAAGGGCCTGTTTCCACACTGTAAGTAATCTAAGTAATCTAAAAGAAATTTATGGAATGTCTGTAAGATTGATTTTCAGGGCAACCTGTGATAGCATCCACTAGGAAACAGGCAATTCTGGATTTTGTGACGTGCAATGAGGCAGACTTGATTAAGGAGAAGGAACCCCTTTGGGGCAGAGACCATAACATGATAGAATTCACCCTGTAGTTTCAGAGGGAGAAGCTGGAATCAGATGAAGCAATATTACAATTGAAAAAAGGTAACTGCAAAGACATGAGCAAGGAATTCGCCAGTGTTGATTGGAAGGGGAGCCTACCAGGGAAGATGGTGGAGCATCAACGGCAGGAGTTTCTGGGGGTAATTCAGGAGGCACAGCAGAAATTCATCCCAAGGAAGAAGAAACATGCTGAGGGGAGGATGAGGCAACCTTGGCTGACATGGGAAGTCAGGAACAGCATAAAGACAAAAGAAAAAGCAAACTATGTGGTGAAGATTAGTGGGAAGCGAGAAGATGGGGAAACCTTTAATAACCAGCAAAAGACAATGAAAAAAGCAATAAGGGGAAAAGATGAAACATGAGAGTACGTTAGCTAATAATAATGGAAGATTGTAAGAGGTTTTTTTTAGATATTTAAAAAGTAAGAGTAGCCATTGCACTACTGGAAAATGAAGCGAGAGAAGTCATAATGGGGAACAAACAAATGACAGAAGAACTGAATGGGTACTTTGTATCAGTCTTCATGGTGAAAGATACCTGCAACATACCAGAACTTCAAGAGAATCGGGGGTAGAAGTGAGTGGAGTGGCCATCACTAAGGAGAAAGTGCTGGGGAAGCCGAAAGGTCTGAGCGGGAATAAATCACCTGGACAAGATAGACTACACCCCAGAGTTCTTAAGGAAGTAACTAAAGAGATTGTGGAGGCATTGGTAGTGATCTTTCAGAAATCACTGGAGAAAAGGAGAGTCCCAGAAGACCAGAAAAAGACTAATGTAACACTCCTGTTTAAGAAGGGAGGGAAGCAGAAGACAAGAAACTATTAGCTGATTAGCCTGACCTTGGCCGTTGGTAAGATTTTAGAGTCCATTATGAAGGATGAGATTGCGGAGAACTTGGAAGTCGATGTTAAAATAGGGCAGAGCCAGCACAGCTTCATCGTGCCTGACAAGCCTGTTAGATTTCTTTGAGGAAGTAATGAGCAAGTTAAACAAAGGAGAGATGGTAGCTGTGATCTATTTAGATTTCCACAAGAGCTTTAACAAGGTGCCGCAAACGAGGCTGCTAAATAAGAGCCCATGGTGTTGGGGGAAGGTAGCGGTATGGATAGAGGATTGGCTGACTGGCAGAAGGTGAGAGTAAGGATAAAGGAGTCTTTTTCAGGATGACAGCCAGTGACTACTGGAGTTCCACAAGGGTCAGTGTAAAGACCACAACCATTCATGTTGTATATTAATGATCTGGATGAAGGAACTGAAGGCATTGTTGCTCAGTTTGCAGATGATACAAAGATAGGTGGAGGGACAGGTAGTGCTGAGGAAGTGAGGAGGCTGCTAAAGGACTTGGATAGGCTTGGAGAGTGGGCAAAGAAGGGCAGATGGAATACAATATGGGAAAGTGTGAGGTTATGCACCTTGGGAGGGAGATGAGTGGTGTAGACTATTTTCTAAATCAGGAAATCTGAAGCACAAAGGGATTTGGGAGTCCTAGTTCAGAATTTTCTTAAGATTAACATGCAGGTTTAGTTGGCAGTTAGGAAAACAAATGTAATGTTAATGTTAATTTCAAGAAGGCAAGAATACAGCAGAAGAGGTGTATTGCTGGGCTGTATAAGGCTCGGGTCAGACCACATTTGGAATATCGTGAGCAGTTCTGGACCCCATATCTAAGGAAGAATATGCTGGCATTGGAGGCCTACAAGAACAATTCCAGGTATGAAGGAGTCGTCATATGAGGAACTGTTGAGCAATCTGGGTCTGTACTTGATGGAGTTTAGAAGGATTGGGGGTGGGGGCAGTTTAATTGAATCTTACAGAATCCTGAGAGGTCTGGATAGAGTGGATATGGAAAAGATGTTTCCATTAGTTGGAGAGACTAGAACCCAGAGGCACACCCTCAGAGTAAAAGGACAGCCCTTTAGAGCTACGATGAGGAGGAATTTCTTCAGCCAGAGGGTCATTCATCTGTGGAAGTCATTGCTGCAGAGGGCTATGGAGGCCAATTCATTGAGTGTACAGGTCGTTCTGCTATAATGTGTATTTTGTTAACACGAATTTGCTGTAATGCAATTGACGAATTGGGGACATTTTCTCAAGCGCAAACATTTAAAACATGTCTTGGCTGAAATGTGATTACATCGCCAACACTTTAAATACTGTTTCTAAAGCGTGATTTTTCTATTATGTGGGGTTGCACAAGAATAAAACTATCGCATTATAGAAGAACTACCTGTATTTAAGACAGAGATAGACAGGCTGTTGACCAGTAAGGGGGATCAAGGGTTAAGGGGAGAAGGAATGGGGTTGAGAAATATATCAACCATAATCAAATAGTGCAGCAGGCCCAATGGGCCAAATGGCCTAATTCTGCTTCTTTATCTTATGATCTTTTTTAGAACTTGAAAGTGGTGTTCTTATGTGTTTTCTGCCTTTGTCATTGGTGGTGAAGGTAGCAGATTTGGGAGGTGTTGCGAAAACTCCCTTGGCAAGTTGCTGAAGTACATCCTGTAGACAGTACACACTGCTGTCACTGTGCAGTCATGGTAGAAGGAATAACATTTGAGATGGTGAATGCAGGATTTTGTCCTGGGTGGTGGCGAGTTTCTCAAGTGTTGCTGGAACTCCGTTCATTCAGGCATTTGGAGAGCTTATCAGACTCCTGATTTCTGCATACAATATACACATTTCCCATCTGATCCAGAGCCATGTAGTCTCTTGGGAGAAGTGTAAACCATATAGAACCCAGACAAACTGGGGGGGAAAATCAGGAATATTGCTCTCACAATCCTGAGGTGATCAAAATCTATTCAGAAAACTACCCTGACTCAATAGCATCACTCTCACTTCTAAGCTGAAGATTGTAGACAAAGATCTCACTCCACAGATTCAGACCATATCATCCCTGCTGGTAAATGATGGCCTGTTGTCAGTGACCAACACTTCCGGGAGCCTATGTATTGCAAAAAATCTCGCAGCTTTTCTATCGTCACCGTGTTTGATGAATGAACTCTATGCACATCCACCCACTTTCAGTGGACATCCACAATGACTAAGAATGTTGAGCCCATGAAAGGGCCAGCATAGTCGATGTGTAACCAAATCCAAGGTTTACCCAAACATTCCTACGAATGTGGGGGAGCTGCTGGTGATCATTTTTGTCCTTATTGGCACTCTGAACACTGCCCGACCAACACAGCTATGTCTGCTTCTAATCCTGGCCACCAGACAGAGCTTCTCACCAACATTTTCATTTTGGCGACCCCTGGATGACCTTGATGGAGTTCAGCCAGTATATGGTGGTGACCTTTACTCAGGACAATCACTCTTGCTCCCCATAATAAAATGCCATCCTCTACAGTGAACTGGTCTTGCTGGGTCCAGAAAAGTTTCACTTCAGGTTGTTATGGCTCTTTGGTTTCCTCCAGCACCACCAGCTGTTTTAGTGTTGCCAACCTAGTGTTATTATCACTGGACTGTTAGTCAAGACACCCAAGTAATGTTCCAGGAACCCGGGTTCGAACTCTGCCATGGCAGATGGTGGAATTTGAGTTCAATTCAAAAAATCTGGAATTAAGAGTCTAATGATGACCACCAATCCATTGCCGATTGTTGAAAGAATCCATGGAGTTTTCTAATGTCCTTTAGGGAAGAAAACTGCCATTGTTACCTGGTCTGGCCTACATGTGACTCCAGACTCACAGCAATGTGGATCACTATTAACTGTCCTGTGGGTAATAAATGTTGGCCTAGCCAGTGATGTCCTAATCCCGTGGATGAATTAAAACAAAGACCAGATCTTTTTGCATCCACGGTCTGATACTGTCAGCTGTGACTGGAAGGGTGTCCAGAAAGATTAAAACCATTACAGACACTTCCAGTGGTGGCACCAGCTGTGGTGTATCTGCCAGTGGGAAGTGGCTCAAGGCATCCACGTTGCTTTGAAAGGCTAGTCATGGCATTAGTCAACTCCAGCCTCCCCACTACTCTTGACCCACTCCAATTTGCCTATCAGACCAACAGATCCACATCAGATGCCATATCACTTGCCCTTCACTCCTCCCTACAACATCTTGACACCAAGAACAGCTACGTAAGCTACTCAACACTGGAGCCCCCTACTGTACTCGATGTATACCCATGACTGCATAGCCAAATACCAGACTAATGCCATTTACAAGTTCACTGATGTCACCACCATAATCGGTCAAATCTCAGATGGCGATGAACAGACTACAGATGGGAGGTGGAAGACCCAGAAAAATGGTACACTGAGAACAACCTAGCTCTCAATGCCAGCAAAACCAAGGAACTCATTATTGACTTTCGGCAGGATGTTACCCATGCCCCCGTCTACACTTTAACAGCACAGAGGTGGAACGAATAGAGAGTGTCAAGCTCCTGAGAGTGGTCATCCACAACAAGCTTTCTTGGACTCTTCATGTGGATGCACTGGTTACAAAGGTCCAACAACGTCTCTTCTTCCTCAGGCAGCTAAGGAAATTTGGCATGACGGCGAATACCGTTGCCAACTTTTATAGGTGCGCCATCAAGAGCATTCTGTCTGGATGTATCATTACCTGGTACGGCAACTATACCATTCAAGATTGGAGACGGTTACAGAGAGTGGTGAACTCGGTCTGGGCAATCACAAAGGCGAACCTCCCATCTATAGAATCCACCTATCAGGCCCGCTGTCAAGGAAAGGCATTCTCAAAGATCCAGCCCACCCTAGCAATGTTTTTCTCCAACCTCTACCATCAGGGAGAAAGTACAGAACACACGCACCAGCTGGTTTTGCAACAGTTTCTACCCTACTGTTGTTAGAATACTGAATAGACTCACAAACTCTTAACATTCACCTGTGTTTTGTTTTTGCCGCTGTTTACCTATTATTTACTTATCTATGCTACTTAACTATGTGATCTGCCTGTATTGCTTGCAAGACAAAGCTTTTCACTGTGCATCGGTACACGTGACAATAAATTCAATTCAGTTCAATTCAATTCACTTGTCAATTCGCCTTCCAGACAGTGTTCCAACTTGTAATTGTATGCACTTGGAATGAGAGCCCACCACTGAATTCAACCTGAAGCTATGGCCTTGTCGTCTTTCAGTTGCCCTAGCAGGGGTTTGTCGTCTGTTACTATTACAAATTTACATCTGTAAAAGGTATTGGAGGAATGTTCTCACACCAAAGATGACCGCCAAACCTTTCTTCTTTATCTGGGTATATTTGCACTCTGCATCAGCCACATTCCGGGGGCATATGCTATCGGATGTTCCTCTCCATTGGACCATTTGTGAGCCAATGTTATCCTGATACTATATGGGGAGGCATCACATGTCAACACCACATCTCACTTGGGATCATAGTATGTCAGCACATTAGACGATGACAGCTGCTTCTGCACTTCCCTAAATGTAATGTCTTGGCTAACAGTCCATTTCAAAGACTGACCCTTTCTCAACAGAAGATGTAGGAGTGCCAGGATGGAGGCCAGGTTACATAGGAATGTTACATAATAATTCACCAACCCAAGGAAAGACCAAGCTCTGGTTCGGAGGTGGGAGTCAGAGCACTTTTGATCTCCCTCAGCAGGTCTTCCAACAGGTGTAAGCCAGTCTTGTTGGCTCTGTAGCCCAAGTAGGTCATTTAGGGTGCATGGAACACACAGTTTTTTCCCTTCTAAGGAGTACGCATGCTTTGGAGAAACATTTGAGGACTATGTCCAAGTTCTCTAAATGCTCTTTAAAGGCCTTTCCTGTTATTAGCGCATCATCCAGATAAATGGCGACCCGGGGATGACTTTGTAAAATATTCTCCATCATCCGCTGAAAAATGGCACAGGCTGACGATACCCCAAATGGCAATCTCAGATATTCGCACAAACTCTTCTAGGTATTAATTGTAGCATACTTCTGGAAATCCTCATCTAACTGCAATTGCAGGTAGGCATGGCTCATGTCCAGGATCATGAAGGACAAGCCCAACTTCCAGCTTTGTGTGTAAATCCTCTATGCGAGGGATTGGGTATTTGTCCAGCTGCAAGAAGTGGTTTACCATTTGTTTAAAATCCCCATAAAGGCGAACTGACCTATCCTTTCACAGCTGGAACAACCAATGCTGCCCATTCCACAAACTGTACTGGTTTGATTATCCCTTTGCTTTCCAGCCTCCTGATTTATGCCTCTACTTTTGCCTGTAAGGTGAGCCTTGCAGAATTATGGAATTGTTTCCTGATCAACATGCAAGGTGGCCTTGGCCCCTTTGATAGTTTTTAGATCTTCCTGAAAATTGTTTGGGTATTTAATTAGGACTTCACTCAGGCAGCCATTTTCTAATCGAAAAATGTTGAGCAATCAAGGTGAATCTTTCTCAACAAATTTTGCTCCAAAGGGGCCTTTCACCTCTGTGATGATGCTGCTCCCTTAACAAGGTTATGCAGTCCTTGGCTTTTCTTTCCAGAGTGATCGTAAAACACACAGACTCTGAAAAGTCTGGGATTGAAGGGTTTAAGGCACAATTTGTTTCTAGCTAACAGATACTGCCTCAGGCAGAAGGCTTTCAAATTAAAAAACACCTGTACAATGAAAGGGGAGCGGCCAGTTCTCCCAGCTCAGCTTTTCTCTGGTTTGGTTTTGTTTTTAGCAGTAGTGTTGAAAAGCTGCTGGACCCAAAGGAGCAGGACCATGCTGATCCTCTCTCTCTGACCTCTCTCCTATAAGACCCTGTGATTGATTTTACCTTTTATGTCAAGGGGTGTTTATGGGGATTGTTACAAGTGTTTGGAATGGCATCATTAAGTTGGCACGATCTGTTGCATTTCAGATAGGTTAGGTTATTCTGTTCTCTTTTGTTTGTGTTTCATTCGACAATCTTGTAAATAAATTCTGTTTTGTTTAAAACAATGTGGGTTGACCAACTGCACCCCTCCTGGAATATCCACATTACACCTGCTTAAAACAACTAACAAAGTTAGGGTCTGGACTACCTTCTTGAAATGTTTTGAAGGGGTCTGGTCTGGTCCATAACAAAAACAATCAGTGGTAACAGAACCAGTGGTTCTCATATGAGACTGGAACCGTAGTTGTATCCTTAATCTATAAAGGTTCCTCTGTATTGGTTCTCAGCCTGGCTGACATCTTTTGTAATGATAAAGTCAGTTGTGGTGCCTGTTTGAAGTCCAGTTGGGCTTCAGCTAGTAGACACTTTTGCATGGTTAAATAATTAATCCCACATACCAAATGGTCTCTCAGCATCTCATTAACTGTTAAGTCGAAGTCACTTGCCTCTGCCAGTTTGTCAAAAATACAGACACAGATTCCCCTGGTTCTCAAACTGCCAAGTAAAACTGATTGAATCTCAGAATTAGAGGATGCTTGGGTGTCATAATATTCCTTAACTCAATCCATCAACTCTTTAAAGGTATTGCTACCTGGTGCCTTAGGAAATGTTAGGCTCCTAATAACCAAAAAAGCTGCAGGTCCACAAGCGGCCATGAAAATTGCTTGTAGTTTTTCATCTTCCCCAAAGTTATTTGCCCAGAAAAAAACACATTCTTTGCATGTACTGGCCCAGTCGTCGACAGCAGGATCAAATGAATCAAGGTTCCCAAATAACAGCATGATGCCATGAATGCTTATCCCAACTCAAAGGTGACTGTTATGAGCGAATGTCTTCAGGAGCACATTTTCTTCTCTCGTCGCCATTGAAATAACTCCATAGAGGCTAACATCCTATCATCAAATCACCCTTTATTTACATGTGCACAGTACTTGACACTAGTCCAGATTTGTCAGAGCCAGCTCTCAGAGTGAGCAGAATTTCTGATACTCCTGTTGATGTTTTACAGCCAGGGCTCCCTGATTGGACCAGATTATCAGCCCATTCACGGAACTCATATTATATGAGGTCCACCTGACTGACCTCATTACAATCACAACAGTTTCCTTATTTCAGGAAAGATATACTGTCATTGATGAGAGCCCAGAGAAGGTTCAATAGGCTGATACCAAGTATAGAGGGATTTATTTTTGAGAAGATGTTAAGCAAGTTGGGCCTGTATTCATTGGAGTTTAGAAGCATGAGAGGAGACCTTTTTTAGACATACAAGGTTCTTAGGGGGCTTGACAAGGTGGATGTTGGGACGTTATTTCTCATTGCGGAAGACTCCAGAACCACAGGGCATAATCTCAGAGTGGAGCGTTGCCTAACTAAGTCAGAGACGCAGAGGAATTTCTTTTCTCATGTGGTAGTGAATCTATGGATATTATTTACTGTAGAGTATTGTAGACGCTAGATCTTTAAGTATATTCAAGACTGAGTTAGGCAAATTTTTAAACAGTAAGGGAATCAAGGGTTATAGGGAAAAGGCAGGACCGTGAAATTGGTCAGATCAGCCATGATCTAATTGAATGGCAGAGAAAAGTAAATGGGCCAAAAGGCATACTTCTACTCATATATCTTATAGTCTAGCCTGTTGTGTTTATTTCAGCTCCTTGAAAGAGTCATAGAGTCATACAGCGTGGAAACAGACCCTTTAAAAACATTTTAAAGTTTAACTATTTGGGCATTTTCTGCTCTGTAATTCCCCTTACACCACAATTGGCCGGATGGGGAAAAGCCATCCTTGCCCCACTACTCAAATCTCCAACTAAAATTACAAATCTGCTGTAATGACATAATCATACCCTATCTGCAGTTTTAAAAGAGGATCCCATTTCCTTCCCAAAGTCAAAGTGTAAGTCTGTGGATGCTGGAGATTGGAAAAAGAGAAGTACTTGTGAAACGCTGAGTCTAGCATCTGTGGAGAGAGAAACAGAGGGCAGAATCTTATGGGGGTTGACAACAAGCCCGGTGAGGCTTGTCCTGATGTTGAGATCCTCTCACCCCAGCTTTTACGCTTTTCACAAGCAGCTTGGTGAGATCCTTGCTCTGCCAATTGCTAAAGATTAATGCATGGGATGTGCGAGAGTGAATGAGGGAAGATGTGCAAGCAATAGTGAGAGTGGTAGAGCATGTGCCTTGGTGACGTGGGTACAGGAGCAGAGATAGTGAGAACGAGGTATCGGAGAGAAGATGGTGGCAGGAGTTAGATTTAGAATTCTTGTCACATGTATACAAAAATATAGTGAAAAGTGTTTTCTGCATGTTAAATGCAAAGTCTTGCCACTGAATATAATGCAAGATTTTACTGCAATAGAGTTCACCTTTTTCCCTTCTTCTTGGTCCTCTACCACTGCTCTTCTAGATGCTGCTTGACATCAGCTGGGGTCTCTGTCATGGACTCCAGGGTCTCGGTTATGAGCCCACCTCTGCTATCGCCGTCGCTCCTAAAACTGCCACATCTGAGCTGGAGCCATGGGCCTGGTTTCATACCTCTTGCTCCCTCACCGATGCTCCTCAAGACACTGCCGCTGGTCATCAGGGTCCTGTCATCAGGCTCCACCACCACTGATGCTACAGCTTATGCAACAGCTGTTCCTGTTCTGGAGCTGACCATGGGCCTGGGGCTGTGCAGGGCCTGGGCACAGCATGTCCAAGCTAGAGCTTGAGTCCAAGAGTCACTCAACCTGCAGAAAGACAATGAAACTGGTACAGTACTCAGTGACAATGAAGCTATAAAATTATCATAATAGTGCAATTGCTTCATTAATATCCTTTTGGGAAGGAAATAAGCTGTCCTTATCTGGTCATTTATTGCGCTTCTGTTTGGGAAACTTTGGCAATTTCAGATTGTTGTAATGTAGAAAAGGTAGCAGTGTGCACATTTCAAACTGTTTTGAAACACCTTGACATTAAGGGTGCTAAATACATATTATTCTTTTTTTACGTTGTTACATGGTGTTTCTTATTTTCTTATGATCCACAGAACCTCTCTGGAGTGAGTGCCTTGATCTCTGAAGGCATCAGATAGACCCTCCAATGTGAGCAAGACAAAGAAAAATTAGGATGAGCAAATTGTGTCAACTGCATCCAGTTCTGGGGGCCTGTTACCACTGTCCCCATGTGCAAAATGAAATCTATATTCTTGTGAATGAATATTTACAGGGTTTATTGAACATAAAGCACAACAAGAAAGGGCATTCTGCTGCAACCTTACAGACTGAGGCTCTAGTGCCATGTGGTCTGACATCCCTATTACATAGCTTCATTCACACTTGCTCAGTAGCTATTCAGAATAAAGATGTAATTAACTCTTTACTCCATGTTTCCCTCAAACCTTCAACCCCATTGACCATAAACACTATTTACACTATTTTTCACATCACTCTCATCCAAAGTCCGATTTACAAGGAAATTCTGTGGAATGGATTCACCAATTTCCCAGAATGCGCACATAGTACCTTTGGCAAACAGGTTCTCTGAGACTGCTCAACCCTTGTCATGCCCATGACTGAGTGGGATCTTCCAGTGTGTGAAGAAGCAAATGAATTTGGCATCTACATTCAGTATGCTGAGGTACAAAGTGTTCAGTTTCTGAAGACCTTTAAAAAGTTTTGGGAATTGTTGTCCAAACTTATCTGTTGGTGTCTGACTGACAGTTGTGTTATGATCACAGTTGATTTTATTAATGGACACGTCAGGTCCCAGACAGAAACTTGGCTTGATAGCTCACAATCTGATTTGTTTTTGTTTTAACAAAATGGTCTTTTGCCATAATGTAAGCACGCAACATTCAAAGAATTTTAAACATGCAGTACATTTTAAATATCAGTCCCAAAATACTCTTTCATAAATTGCGAAGTCAAAAAACAGCTTTTGTATAGTGTCCCTGTATCTAACGCCTTGTTAGGTTTAAGTCACTTGAACTTTTAGATTGTAACTTCATATAGCTTCTTTCTAGAGAAGGGCTTAAATGCACTTAGTTTTAAGTAACTTCTTCAGGGTTTTATCCCAACACTTCTAGTCTGGGAGTAACACTAACTCTTCACTCTAAGGTTAACTATCTCACTATATAGAGCCTCCCTTCTCAAGAGCACTGGTCTACACAGCCATCCTATTCCAGGGACTTAGAATCATAGAGATGTACAGTACGGAAACAGACCCTTCAGTCCAACTCGTCCATGTCAACCAGATATCTTAAATTAATCTAGTCCCATTTGCCAGCACTTGACCATTTCCCTCTAGACCCTTCCATGTACCCATCCAGATGCCTTTTAAATATTGTAATTGTATCAGTCTCCACCACCTCCTCTCGCAGCTCATTCTATATATGCACCACCTTTTGTGTGAAAAAGTTGCCCCTTAAGTCCCATTTATATCTTTCCCCTCTCACCCTAACCCTATGCCTTCTACCTCTGGACTCCCCCAACTCAGGGAAAAGACCTTGTCTATTTACCCTATCCATGCCCCTCATGATTTCATAAACCTCTATAAGGTCATCCCCTCAGCCTCAGATGCTCCAAGGAAAACAGCCCCAGCCTGTTCAGCCTCTCCCTATAGCTCAAATCCTCCAACTCTGGCAACATCCTTGTAAATCTTTTCTGAAGCCTTTCAAGCTTGACTTTACTGGACTTCTTAAAATTCAAAGTTAAAGTAAAATCAAAAGTCTCCATTTCTAAGCTATGGGTGTTCCTTTAAGTTTAAAAAGTAAGTTCCAGAAATCTCTTACAAATAATAACCTTGCGTGGCCACAAAACAATCCTAGATAAACAAAAAATCTATTAGTGGTGTACACAAATTCATTCACTCTGATACTAGAGCTTAAAGATTGTTTTAAAAGAAATCATCATGGCTACAGAAGTTAATTATTCATTTTAGTCAGATAGAAAACCCACAGGTTGCAAACTCAAACATCAAACTCAAACTTACAATAAATAATAGTAAATATATCCATATAAATGTAAGTGCTTATATCACAACTGCATCCAATTTAGGGGTGAGATTGATGGTCATGCAGGTTTGCCTGTTAAGCAGTGAGCATAGCCATTGTATATGCAGTGTTGCAACAGCTTTTTAAAAATCTTTATGTCTTAATGTTGCCTGAATCTGGCCTTTGACTGTGAGACTGGTTCCTCCTGGGTCATGTAGTTGGATGAATGAAGTTGTAAGGTAATATCTGTCAGCCACTTTACACTATCTGACAAAACAATGACTGCTGCCTTGTGTCCAATTTAAACTGCATGCGGTGGCCATTGATAATGATGTCTATACTCCAATATTGACTATCCTGGTCCATCACTTCCCAAGAAGAATGTTTCCATGCTGGTTCACTTTAAAAATAATTGCCTTTTTTTTTCTCTTACTATTGGCTTCATTGATGAATCAGGAATACTGTGATTGCGGGGGGAGACAGTTAAAAACTTACACGGTATTATCAAATTGTCAGCATAAAATGGAAATCTGAGCATCAAATGTTTAACATTTAATGAAATGCACCTTATACCTAATTATCCAATTATAGAACACTTAATCTCCATACACTGATAAATCACTGAGTCACACTCAGGCACTTGGAGTACAGTGCTAATGTTCCTATCCCAGGACCAAGAGACCTGTGTTCAAGGCCCACCAGCCCTAGAGGTGTGTAATAACATCTCTGAAGATTGATGAGGTAACGTTTGAAAAAATCATCCCAGAAAACTGCAGTTTTGGGGTTTGTAGTCAGGTTCAAACCTTTAAGCAAAGGGCCTGAAAAACCAGTAAATACAATTGAATTTACTGCTATCACCAGACAGCAAGATCTAAATAATTTTGCCATGATAATTAACTTAGTGATATCTTTTATTATTGTATAGTTTTTGGGAATGTGGCTGATTTTCTTCTAATCATGGTGAGAAATGGGTCAGTGTCAGACAACAAACACTGAACCCAGGAGCAAAACATTCAGCAGGATTTTACAATAGGGTTTTCTTAGAGTGATAAGATACAGGAATTCTGGTTGATCTGTCTCCTCCCTAGCCCAGAGACATTGAGTATCTCTTTAGGATGGAAGAGAAAACCTAATGTATATCATTGTGTACTATGTGCTTAATTCCATTTGAGACAATCTTGTGTTCAGTTAACAATATGCAGGTACAGTACCCATCAAAACACAGAGCCTATGAGGGAGTACACTCTCCCACTGAACTTTGCAGCAAAACTGTCTGAGATTTTTGAGTGCTTCATCTGGTCCATTCAGAGTAATGACAGAAAGCACTATTTTTGTTCCAGAAATACTACCAGGACAGCTTGGTATAATATTTTATTTTGGAGCAGCAATGTGATAACTCATCAACAAACTTATCTTTCGTTTTAAGAAAACCAAACAATGTAGCTAGTGGTTTTTGTAATTAGAATATTCCTTTTATGGTCAAGGTATAGAATACAAACAGGGATGGAATGCTGAAACAAGTTAGGCCACATCTGGAACTTTATGTACTGTTCTGGCCAATATTACAGGAAGGACATAATTTCTCTGGAGTGATGACAGGAAGGTTACAAGAATATTGAAGGGCAATTGTGGTGCCACTGTTTAAGAAGGGCGGTAAAGACAAACCAGGGAACTATAGACCAGTGAGGCTGACCTCAGTGGTGGGCAAATTGTTGGAGGAAATTCTGAGGGAAAGGATGTACATGTATTTGGAAGGGCAAGGACTGATTAGAGAGCATCAATATGGCTTTGTGCGTGGGAAATCATGTCTCAAACGTGATTGAGATTTTTGAAGTAACAAAGAGGAATGATGAGGGCAGAGCGGTAGATGTGATCTATATGGACTTCAGTAAGGCATTCAACAAAGTTCCCCATGGGAGACTGATTAGCAAGGTTAGATCTCATGGAATACAGGGAGAACTAGCCATTTGGATACAGAACTGGCTCAAAGGTAGAAGACAGAGGGTGGTGGTGGAGGGTTGCTTTTCAGACTGGGGTCCTGTGACCAGTGGAGTGCCACAAGGATCGGTGGTGGGTCCTCTACTTTTTGTGATTTACATAAATGATTTGGATGCGAGTATAAGAGGTACAGTTAGTAAGTTTACTGATGACACCAAAATTGGAGGTGTAGTCAACAGTGAAGAGGATTACCTCAGATTACAACATGATCTTGACCAGATGGGCCTGAACTCCCTCAATCCTCTTGTTACTGCTCTGCAATATAAAAATGACGACAGAACCCCAAAGCTATCTTTCCAGCTCCTCTTTGAAATAGGATATTTTGTACCTAAATGAAAACTGAAGGTGGGGCAGATAATTTACTGTCCCATATAAAAGATGGGACCCAGACAACGCAGCATTCCCTTAATACTATACTGGGAGCATCCATCTACATTACATGCATAAGTTTCTGGACTTCAGCCCATGATCTTGTTTTTGTTTTATTACTTTTTTTTTCTACATGTCACACTTAATTCCTGTCATATTCTAATTTTTTTTTGATCTACACTCTCGATCCTCTCCTTTTTAGAGGCAATTCAGAAGAGGTTCACCTGCAATAAGCAGATTGTTTTGAGGCTGTACCTGTTTTTGTTTGAATGTAGAGTGAGGGAGGACTTTATTGAAGAGTTTAAGATCCTGAATGATCTTGAAGGTGGACATGAAAAGGATGGTTCCTCTTCTGGGTCAGTTCAGAATGAGGGAATACTGTTTTAAAATTTGGGGTCACTTTTTCATTACAGATGAAACTTTTTCTGAGGGCTGTGCAATTTTGTAACTGCCTCTGAGGATGGTGGAGGTGGGGTCACTAAATATTTTACTTATAACCAACCTATTCAGGAAAATATGTTACATACCTCTGGAGTAGGTGGGACTTGAACCCAGACCTCCTGGTCCAGAGGTAGGGACACTACTACTGTTCCACAAGGCCCCGCCCCCCCAATCATGTAAATATTTTAAGGATGGTTTTCTGGATCAATGCGTTGAGGGACCAACTGAAAAACGGCCATCCTAATCTGGATATTGTGTAATGGGAAGGAAAGAGTTGGTGAGCTAGATGTGTGAGAGCCTTTGGGGGGAAAAGAGACCAAAAAATGATAGAATTCTTAAATTAAGATGGAGAATGACATAGTTGATTCAGAGACTAGGGCTTTGAGTCTAATTAAAGGAAACTATGATGGTTTGAGGCACTAGCAGGCTATGATAAATTGGGGGATGTTAATTAGAGGGATTATGGTGGATAGGCAATGGCAAATGTTTAAAGTGTGTGTATAGTGACATTGTTCACTCATGTCTGGCAAGAAAATAAAATGGGGAAAGTAGCCTGACAGTGGCTACCGAGAAAAAAATTAGGAATAGTATGAGATCCAAGGAATGGTCATACAATTGGTCAAAAAAAACAGGACTTGAGGATTGGGAGCAGTTTATTTTTCCTACTCTTATTCAATTCCTTTGCCCTCCTTTGTGAAAATCTAGAGTGGGAGTAAGCTTGTCGGGAACGCACAAATTGATTGCAAAAGCTTCTATAGGTATGTGAAGAGAAAAAGATTCATGAAGACAAGTGCAGGTCCCTTTACAGTCAAATAGGGGAAATTATAATGGGCAAGAAGGAGATGGCAGATCAGTTAAACACATATTTTGGTTCTGCTGTCACAAAGGAGGACACAAATAACATGCCAAAAGCTTTGGAGAACTAGTGAGAGGGAGGAACTACAGGAAATCAGTATCCAGGAAATGGTGTTGAGGAAATTGGGCTCAAAGGTCAATAAATTCCCAGGGCCCTATTTATTTAAATCTACATCCCAGAGTACAAAGGAAATGGCCCTACAAATAGTGAATGTGGTCATCTTTGAAGGTTTTACAGACTGTTACAGTTCCTGTGGATTGGAGGGAAGCTAATGTAACCCCTCTGTTTTAAATGGGAGGCAGAGGGAAAAAATGAAAATTAAAGACCAGTTAGCCTGATGTCAGTATTGGGGAAAAATGCTTGAGTCCATTTTAAGTGTTAATAGCAGAGAACCTGGGGAAACAGTGACAGATTAGACAGTCAGCATGGATTTACAAAAGGGAAATCATGCTTGAATAATCCAGTGGATTTTGTTGAGAATGTAACCTATAGAGTTGATAAGGGGGAGCCAGTGGATGTGGTTTGTTTAGACTTTCAGAAGGCTTTTAATAATCCCACTTAACAAATTAGCAAGTAAAATTAAAGTACATGGGATTGGGGGTAGTATACTGACATGGATAGAAAACTGGCTGGCAGACAGGAAACCAATTTGGACCAAATGGGTCTTTTTTTCTTCGTGGCAGGCAAGTGACAAGGGGGTTCCACAGGAATCTATGCGCAGACCTCTGATATTCACAATATATATGAATGATTTTAGATGAGGGAACTAAATGTATATCTCCAAGTTTGCAGATAACACAAAGCGAGAAGGGGACGTGAACTGTTAGGAGGATACAGACATGCTTCAGTGTGATTTTGGACAAATTGAATTAGTGGGCAAATGCAGTATAATGCAGATAAATGTGAGGTGATCCACTTTGATAGAAAAAGCAGGAAAGTAGGTTATTATCGGAATGGTGGTAGTGAGTTTTGAGAATGGTGATAAATTGGGAATGGGGGAGGTACAATGAAACCTGGGTACCTTTGTACACCTGTTCCTGAAAGTAAGCCTGCAGGTGGTGAAGAAGGCAAATGGTATGTTGGCCTTCATAAAGGATTAGAGTACAGGAGCTGGGATGTCCTCCTGTAACTGTATGGGGTCTTAGCAACCACACCTGGACTATTATGGATAGTTTTGGTTTCCCTATCTGAGGAAGGATATTCTGGCTGTGAAGGGACACCAGACTGATTCCTGGGAATGACAGGTAACAAGAGACTGGATTGGTTCAGACTATATTCACTGCGTAGTTTAGATGAACAACGGGAAATCTCATAGAAACCTATGAAATGCTTACAGGAACTGGCAAATTGGATACACAACTGGCTTGATGGCTGGAAGCAGAGGGTAATAGTGGAAACATGCTTGTCGGCTGGAGGCCTGTGAGTAGTGGAGTCCCTCTGGTTGGTACTGGGCCCATTACTGTTATCTATATCAATGATTTGGATGAGGATGTACAAGGCATGATTAGTAAGCTTGCAGATGACACTAAAATAGGCAGTATTGTGGACAGTGAGGATGTTTATCAGAAATTGCAGCAGAACCTTGATCGGCTGGGGAAGTGGGCCAAGAAATGGCAAATGGAGTTTAATTTGGATACCCGTGAGGTCTTGCATTTTAGAAAGTCAAATCAAGGTAGGGGTTTCATGGTGAATGGTAGGGCCTTTAGGAGTGTAATGGAACAGAGGGACCTTGAAGTTCAGGTGCATGGTTCTCTGAAAGTGGAGTCACAAGTCGACAGGGCAGTGAAGAAGGCTTTTGGCACACTGGCCTTCAGTCAGGGGATTGTGTATAGAAGTTGGGAAGTTAGGTTGCAATTGTGCAGGACATTGGTGAGGCTACACTTGGAGTATCGTGTTCAGTTTTGGTCACCTCGCTATAGGAAGGTTGTCAAGAGTGTGGTGCTGGAAAAGAACAGCAGGTCAGGCATTATCCAAGGAGCAGGAAAATTGATGTTTTGGGCAAAAGCTCCTCTTCAGGGGTTAGGCTGGGAGGCTCAAGGGTGGAGAGACAAATGGGAGGAGGGTGGGGCTGGGGGAAAGGTAGCTGAGAGTGCAATAGTAGATGGAGGAGGCAGTAAAGGTGATTGCTCGGAGGGGAGGGTGGTGCAGATAGGTGGGAAGGAAGGTAGAATGATGGGACAGATCATGGTGCTGAGCTGGAAGGTTGGGTAAGGTGGGGGGGAGGGGAAATGAGGAAACTGGTGAAATCCACATTAATGCCATGGGGATGGAGGGTCCCGAGGCGGAAGATGAGGTGTGCTTCCTCCAGGCATCGGGTGGTAAGGGAGTGGTGATGGGGGAGGCCCAGGACCTGCATGTCCTTGGCAGAGTGGGAGGGGGAGTTGCTGTGTTCAGCCACAGGGCAGTAGGGTTGGTGCAGATGTTCCCAGAGATGTTCTCTGAAGCACTCTGAGTAGGCATCCAGTGTCCCCAATGTAGAGGAGACCGCATCGGGAGCAATAAATATAGTAAATGACATGTGTGGAAGTGCAAGTGAAACTTTGATGGGTGCGGGATGCTCCTTTGGGGCCTTGGATGGAGGTGAGGGGAGAGGTGTGGGTCCAGATTTTGCACTTTGTGAGAAGGAGGCCATCTGGTGTGTTCTGTGGTGGAACTGGTCCACCTGGGAGCAGATGAGGCAGAGGAATTGGGAATAAAGGATAGCATTGTGGGAGGAAGTGTAATTAAGTAGCTGTGGGAGTCAATGGGTTTGTAGAAAATGTCAGTATTGAGTTGGTCTCCATAGATGGAGAAGTCCAGAGATGGTCCAGGTGAATAAGGTCTGGGTGGAATGTGTTGAACTGTTCAACCTCCTCATGGGAGCACGAGGTGGTGCTGATGCAGTCATCAATGTAGTGAAGGAAAAGGTGGGGAGTGGTGCCGGTGTAACTGCAGAGGATAGACTGTTCCACGTAGCTGACAAAGACAGGCATAGCTGGGGCCCATGTGGGTGCCCATGGCTACTTTTTTTTTGTCTGGAGGAAGTGGGAGGATTCGAAGGAGAAATTGTTGAGGGTGAGGACCAGTTCAGACAAACGAATGAGTGTCAGTGGAAGGGTACTGGTGGGGATGGCAGGAGAGGAAGAAATTGAGGTCTTGGAGGCCCTGGTCATGGCAGATGGAGGTGTATAAGGGCTGGATGTCCATGGTGAAGATGAAGCATTGGTGGCCAGGGAAACGGAGGTCGTGGAGGGTGTGGGTGGTGTCCTGAATGTATGTTGGGAGTTCCTGGACTGGGGGGATAGGACAGTATCAAAGATGGTGGGGCAGGAGCAGGCTGAGATGATAGGTTGGCCGGGGTAGTCAGGCTTGTGGATCTTGGGTAGGAGGTAGAACTGGGTGGTGTGGGGTTCTCAAACTGAGGTTAGAAATGGGTGGGAGATTCCCTGAGGCGATGAGATTGTGTACAGTCTGGGAGGTGAGGTTGTGATCGAGTGGGCGGTAGGAGGAAGTGCCTTCAAGTTGGTGCCTGGCTTCAGCAGTGTAGAGGTCAGTGTGCCAAACTACCACTACACCACCACCTCCCTACCCCCCCCCCCCCCCCACACCCAGTCCGCTGGTTTGGCGAGGTTGGGGTTGGAGCAGAGGGAGTGGAGGGCTGTGTGTTCTGAAGGTGAGAGGTTAGAGTGGGTGAGGAGGGTGGACAGGTTGAGGCCATCAATGTCTCAGTGGCAGTTGGAAATAGAGGTCAAGGGTGGGTAACAGACTGGCATGGGATGTCCAGGTGGATGAGGTGTGTTGGTGAGGTGTGAACGGGTTCTCAGGAGGTGAAAATGTAAACTTGGAGGCAGTGGAAGAAGCGGTAGGAAGGATGTTATTAAACTGGAAACAGTGCAGAAGAAATTTCCAAGGATGTTGCCAGGACTCAACGGTCTGAATTATAGGGAGAGGTTGGACATGTAGGACATTTTCTTTAGAGTGTAGGAGATTGAGGGGGGACCTTTTTATAGAGGTGTATAAGATCATGAGGCATGGATAGGGAGAATGCACTCAGAGTTTTACCCAGGGTTGGGGAATCGAGGACTGGAAGGTATCAGTTTAAGGTTAGAGGGGAAAGAAGAAAAGGGAACTGAGGGCCAACTTTTTTTATGCAAAGGGTGATACACATTGGGATGAGCTGACAGTGGGAGTGGTTGAGGCAGGTACATTAATGACATTTAAAAGGCATTTGAACAAATACATGAATAGGAAAAGTTTATAGGAAGCAAGGGTCTAGCAGAGCTTTAGAGGATTACAGGCTTACTAGAAAGGAGCTCAGAAATGGACTGAGGAGAGCCAGGAGGGAACACACAAAAGTCTTGGCAGGAAGGATTAGGGAGAACCCAAAGGCATTTTACTCATACATGAGGAATAAGAGAATGATCAGGGAGAAGGTCGGACTGGTCAGGGATAGCATAGGGAAGATGTGCGTGGAGCCCGAGCAGATAAAGGAAGCCCTAAATGAGTTTTATTTCCTTCAGTTTTCACAAAGGAAAGGGACCTTGTTGTGAATGAGAACTTTGAGGAGCTAGGAAACAGGCTTGAACAGATTAAGATTGAAGTTGATGTGCTGGAAATTTTGGCGAACATTAAGATTGATAAGTCCCCAGAGCCAGACCAGATTTATCGGAGGTTGCTCTGGGAAGCAAGAAAGGAGGTTGCTAACCTGCAGGCGAAGATCTTTACCTCCTCACTCTCCATGGGAGTCATACCAGAGGACTGGAGGGAGGAGAATGTTGTTCCTCTTTTCAAGAAGGGGAATAGGGAAATCCCTGGCAATTACAGACCAGTCAGTCTTGCGTCTGTGGTCAGCAAGGTTTTGGAAAGAATTCTGAGGGATAGGATTTAAGACTATTTGGAAAAGCATAGCATGATTAATAACAGTCAGCATGGCTTTGTGAGGGACAGGTTATGCCTCTCCAATCTTACTGAGTTCTTTGAAGAGGTGACAAGACAGTTTAACGAAGGTCGAGCTGTGAATGTGGTGTACATGGACTTCAGCAAGGCACTTGATAAGGTTCCCCATGGTAGGCTCATTCATAAAGTCAGGAGGTATGGGATACAGGGAGATTTGACTGTCTGGATTCAGAATTGGTTGGGTGACCAAAGGCAGAGCGGTTGTAGTGGGAAAGTATTCTGCCTGGAGGTCAGTGGTGAGTGGCGTCCCACAGGGCTCTGTTCTTGGGCCTCTGCTCTTTGTAATTTTTATAAATGACTTGGTTGAGGGGGTGGGTTAGTAAATTTGCTGATGACCCAAAGGTTGGAGGTGCCATTGATCCTATCGAGGGCTATTGCAGGCTGCAGCACAACATTGACAATATGCAGAGCTGAGAAACGGCAGATGGAATTCAACCTGGATAAATGCGAAGTGATGCATTTTGCAAGGTCGAACTTGAATGCTGAACATAGAACTAAAGATAGGATTCTTGGCAGTGTGGAGGAACAAAGAGATCTTGGTGTTCAAGTGGATAGATCCCTCAAAGTTGCCAACCAAGTGGATTGTTGTTAAAAAGCATATGCTTTTTTGGTTTTCATTAACAGGGGGATCGAATTTAGGAACCGTGAGGTTTTGCTGCAGCTCTACAAGACACTGGTGAGACCAAGCTTGGAATATTGTGTCCGGTTCTGGTTGCCCTAGTATAGAAAAGATACGGAGGTTTTGGAGAGGGTGCAAAGGAGGTTTACCAGGTTGCTGCCTGGACTGGAGGGCTTCTCTTACGAAGAGAGGTTGACTGAGCTGACGTTTCTCTCTGAAGAGAAGGAGGAAGAGAGGTGACTTGATCAAGGTAATGAGAGGCATGGATAGAATCAATAGCCAGAGACTTTTCCCCAGGGCAGGGTTGACTGGCACGAGGGGTCTTAGTTTTAAGATATGAGGGGGAAGGTATAGAGGAAGGTTCTTTTGCAGAGAATTGTTGCCAGTGATGGTGGAAGCAGAATCATTGGTGACATCTAAGTGACTGCTGGACATGCACATGGACAGCAGTGATTTGAGGGGAACAGCAGTGAATTGAAGGATGTGTAGGTTAGGTTATTTTATTTTAGATTAGGAATAATCCTCAGCACAACATCGTGGGCCGAAGGGCCTGTTCTGTGCTGTACTTTTCTATGTTCTACGTTTACGATATGTGCTTAGTGCAGGGAAATAGGGTTAGTGTCAATCGACATTTTGGTCAGCGTGGACCAGTTTGGGCTAAAGGGCCTGCCTCTGTGCTGTAGGACTCTGACTCTATATCTATGACCATGCAGGATAGATGCAGGACAGGTGTTCCCGATGATCAGGGACTCCAGAACCAAGGATCGTAATCTCAGAATATGGGGTAATGCCACGTAAGAACAAAGAAAATTACAGCACAGGAACAGGCCCTCAGCCCTCCAAGCCTACACTGATCCAGACCCTCTATCTAAACCTGTCGCCTAGTTTCTAAGGATCTGTATCCCTCTGCTCATCTTAAATTATGCTATCATGCCTGCCTCTGCTGGCAACGTATTCCAGACACCCACCACCCTCTGCATAAAGAACTTTCCATGCATATCTCCCTTAAACTTTTCCCCTCTCACCCTGAGCTCATGACTCCTTGTAATTGAGTTCCCCACTCTGGGAAAAGGCTTTTTTGCTATCCACCCTGTCTGTGATTTTGATTTTGTAGACCTCAATCAGGTCCCCCCCTCAACCTCCATCTTTCTAATGAAAATAATCCTAATCTACTCAACCTCTCTTCATAGCTAGCACACCCCATACTAGGCAACATCCTGGTGAACCTCCTCTGCACCCCTCCAAAGCATCTACATCCTTTTGTTAACGTGGCGACCAAAACTGTATGCAGTATTCCAAATGGGGCCGAACCAAAGTCATTTACAACTGTAACATGACCTGCCAATTCTTGTACTCAATACCCTGTCCAATGAAGGAAAGCATGCCATATATCACCTTAACCACTCCATCGACCTGTGTTGCCACCTTGAGGGTACAATGGACCTGAACACCCAGATCTGTCTGTACATCAATTTTCCCCAGGTCTTTTCCGTTTACCATATAGTTTGCTCTTGAACTGGATCTTCCAAAATGCATCCCCTTGCATTTGGCCAGATTGAACTCCATCTGCTACTTCTCTGCCCAACTCTCCAATCTTTCTATATTCTGCTACATTCTCTGACAGACCCCTTCATTTTCTGCTACTCCACCAATCTTAGTGTCATCTGCAAACTTGCTAATTAGACCACCTCCAGATCATTGTTGTACATCACACACAACAGCGGTCCCAGCATGGATCCCTGTGGAACACCACTGGTCACAGTTCTCCATTTTGAGAAACTCCTTCCCACTACTACTGCCTCCTGTTGCCCAGCCAGTTCTCTAACCATCTAGCTAGACCTCCCTGGACCACATGCAACTTCACTTTCTCCATCAGCCTACCATGGGGAACCTTATCAAACACCTTACTAGAGTTCATGTATATGACATCTACAGCCCTTCCCTCATCAATCAACTTTGTCACTTCCTCAAAGAATTCTATTAAGTTGGTAAGACATGACCTTCCCTGCACAAAACCATATTGCCAATCACTGATAAGCCCATTTTCTTCCAAATGGGAATAGATCCTATCCCTCGGTATCTTCTCCAGCAGTTTCCCTACCACTGATGTCAGGCTTACGGGTCTATAATTATCTGGATTAACCCTGCTGCCCTTCTTAAACAAGGGGACATCAGCAATTCTCCAGTCCTCCAAGACCTCACCTGTGTTCAAGGATGCTGCAAAGATATGTTAAGGCCCCAGCTATTTCCTCTCTTGCTTCCCTTAGTAACCTGAGATAGATCCCATCCAGACCTGGTGACTTGTCCACTTAATGCTTTTTTGAATACCAATCCCTCCTTATGCCAATTTGACCTACAGTAATCAAATATCTATCTCTAACCTCAACATCTGTCGTGTCCCTCTCCTCTGAATATCAATACAAAGTACTCATTAAGAATCTCATCCATTTTCTGTCTCCATGCATCACTTTCCTCCTTTTGTCCTTGAGTGAGCCAATCCTTTCTCTAGTTCCCCTCTTGCTCCTTAGATATGAATAAAAGGCTTTGGGATTTTCCTTCACCTTGTTTGCTAAAGTGAGACTGAGATGAGGAGAAATTTCTAGCTAGTGGGGAGCCTCTGGAATTCACTGCCACAGAATGCAATTGAGGGCAAAACATTGAATGATTTCAAGAAGGAATTGGATATCGTTCTTTGAACAAAGGGATCAAAGAGTATGGAGAGAAAGCAGGAAAAGTTTTCTAAGTTCTATAATCATATTGAATAGAAGAGCATGCTCAAGTGGCCTAATCCTGCACCTATTTTCTTTTTCTATGAAGACATTTGCTGTTTGGTGTTAGGATCCTTCATCAGACATGTCTGTACATCTCTCATTGCCCTTCTGATCAAGAGTCCACGCCTCAAGTGTTAACTGCTATGTTCTTGCCATGGAGTTCCCTGACCAACTGAATCTTTCCTGCATCGCCTTGGGTTTTTTCCTTTTCATTCTTTAAACTATTTGCAAACATATGGTCAGCATAATGTGAAATTTGTTTACTTCATAATAAATAAACCTCTGCCACATTTGTTCATGGTTTGAATCCCTCAAAGTTCACATTAGTTACCAGTTGGTAGAAATATTTGTTCAACTTTGCTTCCTGCTTGGTGTTTCAATAATGTTTAAAACTTTTGAGCATTGGGCAAGATGCTCCAAATTTTTCATTTCCCATTTTGTGCTGTGATTGTGTGCTAATATTTTGTCATCTGTGTATGATAAATTAAAAGTACCAATTTTATTTAATTATCCCTTTCTCAATAGATATCTTGCATTGCAGTGATCAGTGACAGCTTTAACTTTTATTCTATTGTCTTCCTTGACAATAGTGACTATGCTTTTAAAAGTACTTTGTTACCAAAGTGTGTGTGTGTGTGTGTGTGTGTGTATGGTGAACCTGGGATAGATACCACAAGATTGGGTTCCGCTGTGTTGGCTCCCATGATTGAGACTGACACCATTTATTGCTGAGGGTTGTGTACAGCAGTACTGTTTGCATGTGTCACTATCTTTTTAGTGGGGGACAAGGTATAGCACAAGTTAGCAATTGATGAGTACAATGGATAGTTTGTTATTTACTCAAATCACTGTTCCTCTTGAATCAGCTATTAACGTTTTAGCCAGTACTCCCTTCAATTTTGAAGTCAGTCACACCAGAGTAGAGTCTAGCTTCAGTTATGCATTTTGTGCATGTTTTATTTAATCATCTGAAAACGAGGATGTAAAAATGGGCTGCATAACAACATTAGTGGAGGGGTACAATGAAGGATCTATTGTCACAATCAACTGTTGCTTTTCAGACTTTGAAAAATTCCTCCCAAGTAGTTGATTCTTTGGATGTCTACGCGGGGTGTAATAAAGGTAAATGGTAAACCCAGCGGCTATTCTTCACAAGCAGCAGGGTGGTTGTACAATAACTGCAGGTATCAATTGTCCTGATCACGACATATTGTCACTCGTGTGCATATGGACTTCAGCAATGGTTATTAAATACTAACTTAAATCTTAGGTTGATAGGAGTTTTTTTTTACCTTCCCCTTTCCACTGGAATTGCTTTCGTTTAAGATACTCTTTAAAACCTACCTTTTTGTCCTAACGTTATCATCTCTGGTGCCAAGTTTTGTTTGATACCGCTGTTATAGATGGCTTGGGATGTCTTACTACGTTAAAGGCGACATACAAACGCAAATTGTCGTTATCAAGACTCTAAACCTGAAGACTGTGTTTTTGGGTCCGTGATGTCAAATGACTCTGGTTTTACTCATTCTTTCGCAAAATCTAACTTTTAATCCCAGATCAAGGGAAGGCTTTGTTTTGGCGAGAACTTTGCATCTCCGTACAGAGAATCGATGAAGTGCAGTTTCAACAGCTGAACTCAACGAACTGACACAGAGCGGCTTTGAGCAGCCTCGCGATCCTGCTATTCGCTGAGCGCGTGCACCTGAAAACACAGGACCTTCTCCCGCCGAAGAATGCTGCGCATGGGCTTTTGCTTCGGTTAGTCGACGTTGTTTGGTGCGGGAGGACGCGTGAAAAATTGCTGAGGGCGATTCTCCTACACTTGGAGAGAAATATACGGTTCAACTTCTCCTTTTATTTTGATATTTTACAGTCGGGGCCTTCTAACTTTTTGGTTGTCATCCAAGAACAGCGGTTAACATTGTGTGGTATTTTGGGGGAGGCAGTGGCCTAGTGGTTTTATCCCTCAACTATTAGAGACATGGGTAATGTTCTGGGAACCTGAGAATCTGGAGTTAAGAGTCTAATGATAAAACTATATTGTTGATTGTCAGCAAAAACCCATCTGGTTCACCAGTTTCCTTTTTCAGCAGGAAGGAAATTGTCGTTACCTAGTCTGGCCTACATGTGACTTCAGATCCACAGCAATATGGTTGACTCTTTTATTTAAGGATGGGTAATAAATGCTGGTCTAGCCAGAGACATCCACGTCATGTAAATGAATGGAAAAAAGCACGGTTGCATCTGTATCACAATATTCTATAGTCTTTGCCTAAATAACTGACCTTTCTTCAACTTGAAGTACTAGCATCTACAGAAGACAGTGTTATCTGACCTGATGAGTATGTCCAACAGTTTGTTTTGATCTTCAATTGTCTTTCCTACCTATCCCCACCATCTGTGGATCTACATCTATCCTCCATGCAGATTTATCCCAGACTAGAAAGCAGACACCATCATACAGTCTCCTGCATGATGGCAATCCATATGGGAGTATATGAAACCTGTGATCTAATTTGGCCAATTCAGACTTTGAGAAAGAAGTGGAAAAAGTTAAGCTTAAAGCACTTCTTTCTTCCTCTGTCAACCAGTCATTTGTATATCAGCACAGTCTTGATTCTTCTGTTTGATACCTTATTAGGAAAACAATGGCAGTTGGCAGATTGGGAAGATGAGCAAAGGTTAAAGACCATTAGCTGTCGCAGACATATGGAATAAGTGGATCATCCATGATCTTACTGAATGACAGGACAGGCTCAAGAGGTGAGTTTCCTTTTGTTTTCCCCCCCTTCCTTTCTTCTGCACTTTGTCATTATATAGCTCCCTGCATACATCTGAGGAGAGGGATGAATTCTCTAACAGTGCTGGTTTTACTTCCCTCCACAACTAACCATCAGGAGACACTATGTGAAGCTGAATAGGCTTGAATTGGAATTCAGTTCCAGGGGAGTTAACGGACTACACACCAGTGTCCATTTCAGAATACGTAATCAGATGGTGAGTATTGGAAGGATTTTTGACTGTACAGGGCATTATAGCCAAGTCTACTTTTGCTCTTGACTAATTTCCATGTCATCCTTTCAGTGGACAATAGTTGGCTACCAGTCAGTGATGGGAATCCCTATTGTATGTGCTCTCTCTTTCCCCCTCTGTCAGGCTGAAAATAGTGCAGGCTGACCACAACTTTGTGCACAAATGCACTGCACAATGTGGTACTGAGTCAAAAAGATCAGTCTGCAATTGGCTCACAGAAAAAAAAAGTCCTGTTCTCTCTTCAGGATTTAGTGCAGGAAAGGAATCCATGAAGATTTGCAACGACAATAAAGCATCTTTTTTAATGTCGGAAAATGTCCCAAGGCACTTCATAAACGCATGCTCAGAGAAATCAACACTCTATCAAAGAAGAAGATATCAAAACAGAAGTCAAGCATCTTCGAGGAAGGTGAGAAGGAGCAGGGAGGGAATTCCAAAACTTGTGACCCAGACAGGTGAAGCCAGAACAATTAAAAGGGGACAATAGTCTCTATCTCGCTCCCTCTTGCGCTCTCTGTCTCTCTCTGGCTCTCTCTCTGTGGCTGGCTCTCTTTTTTTTCTCTCTCTCTCTCTTTATCTCTCTCTCTCTCTCTCTCTCTCTTTATCTCTCTCTCTCTCTCTCTCTCTTTATCTCTCTCTCTCTCTCTTTATCCCTCTCTCTCTCTCTTTATCCCTCTCTCTCTCTCTTTATCCCTCTCTCTCTCTCTATCCCTCTCTCTCTTTATCCCTCTCTCTCTCTTTATCCCTCTCTCTCTCTTTATCCCTCTCTCTTTATCTCTCTCTCTCTCTCTTTATCCCTCTCTCTCTCTCTCTCTTTATCCCTCTCTCTCTCTTTATCCCTCTCTCTCTCTCTTTATCCCTCTCTCTCTCTCTCTCTTATCCCTCTCTCTCTCTTTACCTCTCTCTCTCTTTACCTCTCTCTCTCTCTTTATCTCTCTCTCGCTCTTTATCTCTCTCTCGCTCTCTTTATCTCTCTCGCTCTCGCGCTCTCTCTCTCTCTCTCTCTCTCCCCCTCTCTCTCTTTTTATCTCTCTCTTTCTCTCTCTCTTTATCACTCTCTCGCTCTCTCTATATATCTCTTTATCTCTCTCTCTCTCTCTTTATCTCTCTCTCTCTTTATCTCTCTCTCTCTTTATCTCTCTCTCTCTTTATCTCTCTCTTTATCTTTCTCTCTCTTTTTATCTTTATCTCTCTCTCTTTTTATCTTTATCTCTCTCTCTCTTTATCTCTCTCTCTCTCGCTCTCTCTTTTTAGCTCTCTCTTTTTAGCTCTCTCTTTTTAGCTCTCTCTCTTTATCTCTCTCTCTCTCTCTTTATCTCTCTCTCTCTTTATCTCTCTCTCTTATCTTTATCTCTCTCTCTCTCTCTCTCTCTCTTTTTATCTTTATCTCTCTCTCTCTCTCTTTATCGCTCTCTCTCTTTAGCTCTCTCTCTTTATCTCTCTCTCTTTATCTCTCTCTCTTTATCTCTCTCTCTCTTTATCTCTCTCTCTCTTTATCTCTCTCTCTCTTTATCTCTCTCTCTCTCTC